>NC_090748.1:8178220-8183220 GCF_036898095.1 Palaemon carinicauda
TTCCCATACTTCATTTTAAGTAAATGGGTCACATACTTCATTTTAAGTAAACGGGTCACATACTTCATTTTAAGTAAATGTTTCCCATACTTCATTTTAAGTAAATGGGTCACATACTTCATTTTAAGTAAACGGGTCACATACTTCATTTTAAGTAAATAGTTCCCATACTTCATTTTAAGTAAATGGGTCACATACTTCATTTTAAGTAAACGGGTCACATACTTCATTTTAAGTAAATAGTTCCCATACTTCATTTTAAGTAAATGGGTCACATACTTCATTTTAAGTAAACGGGTCACATACTTCATTTTAAGTAAATAGTTCCCATACTTCATTTTAAGTAAATGGGTAACATACTTCATTTTAAGTAAATGGGCCACATACTTCATTTTAAGTAAATGGGTCACATACTTCATTTTAAGGAAACGGGTCACATACTTCATTTTAATTAAAGAAGTCACATACTCCATTTTAAGGAAATGAGTCACATACTTCATTTTAAGGAAAAGGGTCACATACTTCATTTTAAGTAAATGGGTCACATACTTCATTTTAAGTAAATGGGTCACATACTTCATTTTACGTAAACGGGTCACATACTCCATTTTAAGTAAATGGGTCACATACTTCATTTTAAGTTAATGGGTCACATACTTCATTTTAAATAAATGGGTCACATACTTCATTTTACGTAAACGGGTCACATACTCCATTTTAAGTAAATGGGTCACATACTTCATTTTAAGTAAATGGGTCACATACTTCATTTTAAGTAAATGGGTCACATACTTCATTTTAATTAAAGAGGTCATATAT
The DNA here is from genome assembly GCF_036898095.1 of Palaemon carinicauda. NCBI lineage: Eukaryota > Metazoa > Arthropoda > Malacostraca > Decapoda > Palaemonidae > Palaemon > Palaemon carinicauda. The sequence continues at coordinate 8,179,040 of NC_090748.1, forward strand.
TTCATTTCCAGTAACTAGTTCCCATACTTCATTTTAAGTAAATGGGTCACATACTTCATTTTAAGTAAACGGGTCACATACTTCATTTTAAGTAAATGGGTCACATACTTCATTTTAAGTAAACGGGTCACATATTTCATTTTAAGTAAATAGTTCCCATACTTCATTTTAAGTAAATGGGTCACATACTTCATTTTAAGTAAACGGGTCACATATTTCATTTTAAGTAAATAGTTCCCATACTTCATTTTAAGTAAACGGGTCACATACTTCATTTCAAGTAAATGGGTCACATACTTCATTTTAAGGAAACGGGTCACATACTTCATTTTAATTAAAGAAGTCACATACTCCATTTTAAGGAAATGAGTCACATACTTCATTTTAAGGAAAAGGGTCACATACTTCATTTTAAGTAAATGGGTCACATACTTCATTTTAAGTAAATAGGTCACATACATCATTTCAAATAAATGGGTCACATACTTCATTTTAAGTAAATGGGTCACATGCTTCAATTTAATTAAATGGGTCACATACTTCATTTTAAGTACGCAGGTCACATATTTCATTTTAAGTACACGGGTCACATACTTCATTTTAAGTAAACGGGTCACATACTTCATTTCAAGTAAACGGGTCACATACTTTATTTTAAGTACACGGGTCACATACTTTATTTTAAGTACACGGGTCACATACTTCATTTCCCCATCTGGTGCTTCGATCTGACAGCCAAAAGGTTTCCGTTTCCTCTTCAAAATGTCGCCACGTTTAGTTCCAATCTTTGACATTTTAATTGAAGATTGGAATGAGTCATTTTAATTGAAGTGAAATGGCTCGGATGCATCAGAAAGGCACAGCTCGTCTCTTTTTTGGTCTAGAGCTGCAGACAAAAGTTTCGGAAGGTGAAAGGTCAATGCTTGTTGTTGGGGTGGAGGCACCGAAGGTAAAAAGCATTCTTTGATTTGAAGGTTTTTGCACATTGATAGAGATGATATCTCTCTTTGGCAAACGTGTATTGAATGTCTGAAGAAAATATTTATTATATTTGTTTGAAGGGTTGCCGTGGCCTGATCGGTAACGTCTCTGCCTGGTGTTTCCCAGTCGGGGGTTCGAATCCCGCTCGGACTCGTTAATGCCATTAGTGTCTGCAACCTTACCATCCTTGTGAGCCAAGGTTGGGGGGTTTGGGGGAGCCTATAGGTCTATCTGCTGAGTCATCAGCAGCCACTGCCTGGCCCTCCCTGGTCCTAGCTTGGGTGGAGAGGAGGCTTGGGCGCTGATCATATAATTCATGGTCAGTCTCTAGGGCATTGTCCTGCTTGTTAGGGCAATGTCACTGTCCCTTGCCTCTGCCATTCATGAGCGACCTTTAAACCTTTCGTTTCTTTGTATTGCCCATGATTTGATTTATAGATCACTAAGGGAACTTCGGAAGTGAGATTTAGAAGAATTATTATTTGATGTCAAGTTCCATATTGATATTTTCTTCAATTACGAGGAATATTAGCCATAAAAATCCAGGATTTTTGTTTTTTAAGATATTGAGCTTCGAGTAATATGGATCATCGTACATCAAAGCAGAGTATTTTTTATCAGAAATTTATTAAGTGCAGTGGTTCGTATTTTTCTTTAATGAATAGTCATATGTCATATAATTTGTATTTTAGTATGTTGATGTTTCCTCATAAAAGAATAGAGATGGCATGATAATTCAGAAAACAGACCCTTTCATTAGAAATTTCCAGTTAGTAAAACAAACCTTTATTTTTTATTCTTTTCTACACGACTATCAGTGACACGAGTGACACGACAATAAAACCCGCAATCATGATTGATTGACTTTAGGTTTTCTGGCATCCCAACATCCAAGGTCATCGACGCCGACCCACAATCGTGACCTAATCCCATAGAGAAGTCGTATTCGTTCGAAGTTGTGTCAGTTTTACCATTAGGTTTCTTTCATGGGATAAGTCCTTTTATCGCTTATATATGAAATATCTGTTTTAATGCAGTTATTTTTTAAGATATTTTATTTCAATTTTTCATTACTTATAACGTTTATTTATTTCCTTATTTCCTTTCCTTACTGGGCTATTTTTCTCTGTTGGAGCCTTTGGCTTATAGCATCTTTCTTTTCCAACTAGGGTTGCAGCTTTGCTAGTAATAATTTTAATAATAATAATAATAATAATAATAATAATGATAATAATGATAATAATAATGATAATATTGGTTCAGACTTCACAATGAGGAAGTAGTTACTAATAATCAATTATTATTACAATAGTTTCTCTTTTCAAAGGCTCTGTCAAGGATTATTGTGAACTAGTTTCTCTTATGAAAGTGGTCCGGGAGTATTACGTGAATTTTATGTAGATCTTTTAAAGAATTTTTGGATTTTCTTTTGTTATTATTATTATTATTGTTATTATTATTATTATTATTATTATTATTATTATTATTATTACTAGCTAAACTACAACCCTAGTTGGAAAAGCAAGACGCTAAAAGCCCAAGGGCACCAACAGGGGAAAATAGCTCAGTGAGGAGAGGAAATTAGGAAACAAATACCGATATAAGAAGTATTGAAAATTACAATAAAATATTTTAAAAACATTAACAACATTAAAACAGATATTGGATTTTATAAACTATAAATCGACTTACGTAAGCCTGTTTAACATAAAAACATTTGCTGCAAATTTGAACTTTTCAAGTTCTACTGATTCAACTACCTGATTATGAAGATCCTTCCACAACTTGGTCACAGCTGGAATAAAACTTTTAGAGTACTGTGTAGTATTGAACCTCATGGTGGAGAAGGCCTGACTATTAGAATTAACTGCATACCTAGTATTACGATCAGGGTGGAACTGTCCAGGAAGATCTGAATGTAAAGGATGGTCAGAGTTATGAAAAATCTTATGCAACATGCATAATGAACTAATTGAACGACGGTGCAAAGATTAATATCTAGATCAGGAATAAGAAATTTAATGGACCGTAAGTTTCTGTCCAACAAATTAAGATGAGAATCAGCAGCTGAACAGCAGACAGGAGAACAATACTCAAAACAAGGTAGAATGAAAGAATTAAAACTTCAGAATAGATTGATCACCGAAAATCTTGAAAGACTTTCTCAATAAGCCAATTTTTTTTTGTGCAACTGAAGAAGACACAGACCTAATGTGTTTCTCAAAAGTAAATTTGCTGTCGAGAATTACACCTAAAATTTAAAATGAGTCATACAAATTTAAAGAAACATTATCAATACTGAAATCCGGATGTTGAGGAGCCTCTATTAAGGGATTCACCAACCCCAGATCTACATTCAGGGGATGGAGTTGATGCAAAGAGAGTAGCATCATCTGCATATGCAACAAGCTTATTCATCAAATTTAAAACGCATGCTTAGAAGCTTACGAAGACTAGAATTAGGTGAATTTTATCATGTACATATTTTTTAAGAAACTTCGGATTTTCATTTAAATATATTTTAATTTTTATCCTTCGTTATTCATCAAATTTAAGAAGCTCATGCATAGAAGCTTACGAAGACAGATCTATTTTGCCCCTCCCCCCCTTAAAGACTGCCTGCACGCAAACAAAACCATCACGATCAACTGACACTTGATGGATGAGGCTACACCCTGAAAAACCACTTGATGATATTGGCGCCCATTGGCGGCGTGCCCATGACGTGCAATCATTTGATGCCAGTTTGCGATTCGTCAGCGAAGCGTATTGTCGCCGTGCCCTTCAGCAAAACGACTTGAATCTTTCGCTAATGCGTCTTCATGACAAAATGTTCGATCTTAAAGACTCGTAGTGTGGGAGCCTCCTTCCTCCTACCCAGAGCTCTTGGCAAAGTGAGGTCGCGGGTAACGAGGTGTTTGAACACGTGTCAGTAGGTAATGAACAACACCATTCCGCTGAAGTTGTGACTCAATAACTTATGAATTTTGGATAGGTTATTGACTGACTGACTCTCTCTCTCTCTCTCTCTCTCTCTCTCTCTCTCTCTCTCTCTCTCTCTCTCTCTCTCTCTCTCTAGATATACAGTATATATATATATATATATATATATATATATATATATATATATATATATATATATATATATTGCTTAAATATGTACTGTATGTTTATATATATATATATATATATATATATAT
>NC_090748.1:8185720-8193220 GCF_036898095.1 Palaemon carinicauda
AGACATTGAAGTAATAAAAAAAGAAATGACAATTTTCAAACACTCATATGTCAGCGATTTATGAACGAATTTTTAAAATGTTTTTGAGTCTATGTTTATCCAAGTACCCTTTTTAATGTGAAAAGAAGGATATTTTTAGATGAAATTGAACTAATAATTTTTTTTTTTTTTTAATCGTACTTTGAACCTCTAGAGCCCCTTAGTATTGTGAACGCCTCAATTGACTTTTAACTAAATTTACTTCCCTGACGAATCATGTGATAATCTCTCTCTCTCTCTCTCTCTCTCTCTCTCTCTCTCTCTCTCTCTCTCTCTTTTTGTGCCTAGCATGCAATTTTGTATGTATGTGGAAAAAGTGCTGGTCTTATTGCATAATTGCGTGGTAATTCTAGCTTTAATTTTGGCTGCTTGTTTTCCAATATAAGGATGAAAAATGACAGAAGTCTCTCTCTCTCTCTCTCTCTCTCTCTCTCTCTCTCTCTCTCTCTCTCTCTCTCTCTCTCTCTCTCTCTCTCTCTCTCTTCTTCGACCTAAATGTGAAACCCTTTTCCTATTTTCCTAGTAATTTTATCTTATTATATACGATATATAACTAAAAAAAAAACGTGATTTAAGTTTTTATGTTACATTTTGCTGTAGTTTACTTACTTGTTTACTTGTTTTGGGTTTAAATCCAACCCTCCACTGAAGTCGAGTGAACTACTTCTCGGGTGGGTCCATATTAATCATCTAACGAAACATTTTCATTATAACTTATACAATTCTTTGATTGTAGCATCTTCCAAATCATATGATCTTGTGAAAAGTAATGTCTTTAGTTTCTTCTTAAATTCAATTGCTCCCTTTAGGTCCTTCATTTCAGTTGGAAGTTTATTATAGTGTCTAGGCGCACAGTAGCTAAAAGCCCTTTCACCAAATTTACTATTTGTTCTTGGTTCAGATAGCCTATGTTTGTCACTCATGTGGCTTGTGTTAACATTTGTTTCTGGTTCTAGTTTATTCAGGCATTCTTTTAGATATTTTGGTTCATTTTGGTTCAGTATCTTAAACGTTAGTAAGAGTAGCTTGTATTCAATTCTCGCTTTTACCGGTAGCCAGTGTAATTTAATTAGTGCAGGGGTAATTCTTTCCCTATTGTGTAGTCCTTTTATTAATCTAGCGGCTCTGTTTTGTACTCTCTGAATTTTCTTCAGCTGATAATTTGGTAAGCCATAGAACAGTGAGTTGCAGTAATCAATTCTTGGAAATATGTGGTGATTAATGAGTATGACCATAGATTTTTCATCTATAAATGCTATGTTTCTAATATGATAGTTACAATTTCTTACCATATTATTTATATGTTCGTTCATTGTCAGTCTATCATCCATGATTACTCCAAGATTCCTGACAGATTTCTTTAGGTCAATGATCGATTGATCTATTTCAATTCTTTGGAAGCATTCCATTCTTTTTATATCTTTTTCATTTCCAAAAATAATACATTCACTTTTGTCTTCATTGAGCTTGAGCTTTTTTGTTAACATCCAAGCCTTAATGTCATTCATTATTTCATGTATCTTTCTTTTAGCTTCATCAACTGATTCTATTGGGAAATAGAATTGTGTATCATCAGCGTATATTTTAAACTTAACTCTGTGAGTTTCAAGTATATTTGCCAGTTCAATCGTGTAAATTTCAAACAGGAGAGGACCTAGTACACTGCCTTGAGGCACCCCTTTGGTTAGGTTTCTTGTCTCAGATTCAACATTTGATATTACTACTTTAACTTTGCGGTTTTCAAGATAACTCACAAACCAGTCGTGTGCTCGTTCTACGATGCCCACAGCTTTAAGGTCTTCCATCAGATATGTATGTTCTACAGTATCAAATGCTGCACTTAGATCAAGCATTACAAGAATGCAACACTTGCCATTTGTAATTTTCTCTGTATGCAGATTGATCATCAGGTATGGCATTAGATTTTTTCAGATATTTCCAGGTTTGCTCGTGTACAGCAGTTTCAATAATTTTCGAAAAATATGACAGATTTGATATTGGCCTGTATGAACTTAAATTGTCTGCATCACCTTTTCCTTTATACACAGGCTTGATACATGCAACTTTTTCACAATCAGGGAAAACTGCCTGTGTTAGACTCGTATTTACCATGTTTCGGTAGGTCTCTTGTAGTCTGGTGAAATTTTCTGCATCTTTTACATCATTAATTGGAAAAGGATAATTTCCGCAGTAGGTTTTTTTTACTTTCTTTATTATTCTCATATAATCACTCTAACTTAACTCTTTGAATACCCTTAGCTTATTTACACCTGTTGCTGATGTATTCTTTCGCTCTGTTGTGCTGATGTTGTGAAAACTGGAGCAGATTTGATTTATTTTTTCCTCAAAATAATCAATAAAATCATTTGCTAGGCATTTAGGATCATTAGTTATGTCAGGCAACACTATTTCTGTCTTTAGACCTAATAGTTTCTTTAAATTCTTATGTATTTTCCGTGGGTCATTTTCATTGCACACTTTTTTATAATAGGCCTTTTTTTAACTAAGATAAGGTAATTGTAGCGATTTCTAGCTGCTTTGTAATGTTGCCAGTTTTCATTATTTTTATTTCTTTTCCATTTATCCTCCATTTTTCTTTTTCTTTTTTTCTCTTCGTGTAATTCATTATCAAACCAGTTCGATTTTTCTTTAATTGTGATTATTTTTGTTATTTCCGGGCACCTATTATTATAATTAGTTGCAAGTATAGTTTTACTTCTATCAGTAATGCAGTTTATACAGGATTGTCTCTCTACGAGGGTGTGCTTCTCTTCACAGTTACAGACTGGTGTTATCCCTTTTATATCCTCTAGGCTTTGTTCAATGAACTCTTTTGGATCAAAGTTAGTCTTAATTCTGTATGTGATTTCCTTCTGTATTGCATTATTTTTTCTAACGTCTATTTCAAAAGACATCAACTTATGCATTGGGGATATAGAGCAGTCAGGTTCAATCTCCATATTTAGTATGATGTTGTTGTTTTTGTTTACTATAACTAGATCTAGTATATGATTAGACTGAGCTGTTGGTTCAGACACTATGTTTTCAAGGTCGTGGTTGTCGATCAATTCTCTAAATTCATTGACATATGGGTCTACTCTGTTATCAAGATGTAGGTTGAAATCACCACATATAACTATATTTCCATTGTCATTCAATGTATCTAGTAAGTTATTAAATTCATCTAGAAACATTCTTTTGCTTTTGCTCGGTGGTCTATAGAGTATAACTATTTGCAGATTTACATTTCGAGATAAAATTTTAATATTCCTATATTCAAATGAATTAACTATGAGATGATTTCTTACTGTAACTTTGTATGATTTCTTAATTAAGATTCCAATGCCACCACCTCTTTTGGTTTCTCTTGGTTCATGATAAAAGTTATAAGATTTAGGTGTCATTTCATTTATTTTCGATCTGTCACTCACATTACCACTCAACCAAGTTTCAGTTAATAAGCAAATATCCACATCTTGATCACTTACGACTTCCTTAATGATATGAGTTTTATTGCCAATGGATTGTATATTTATTAGATTACATGATATTTTCTTAATCGAAGCCATGGTCAGTATTGTTTCTGGCTCTTATTATTTCTTGTTTATAAACTTCACAGTTTACTTTGTCATAGGATTTATGTTCTGTGTCATCATAGTTCTTTCTCACACAATTTATGCATTTAACTTCAACAACATTGCAATGACCCGCTTTATGTTCTCCTGCGCACTTGGGGCACGACTGTTTATTCTTGCAATTTGCTGCACTATGCCCAAATTCCTGGCATTTGTAACACTGGTAGGGCATGTAATGGTCGTAAAAATTACATATTCTATATGTGGGTACTAAGTTTATCTCCATTTTCATAGATTGCTTTACGTATCTTAGGTGTACATTTTATAATATAGTGTTTATGTTTATCCATTCTTGAATTCTCTTGCATTATGATAGTCAGATCATCGTTTTCTACAATGTGTCTATTTAGCCACTGGTTCTTAAGCTTCAGACTTTGAATAATATCATCATCATCTTCTGGTACATTTGTAAGTTTTATCTTCGGTTTAAGTTTTCCTTTTTCAGTAACAGTGATCTTGTTTATATTACCTTGTTCCAATTCTGATTTTGCCTGCTCCAGGTTCTGTTTATCTGCAAATTTTATGATCAGGTGGCCATCTTTTGTTTCAGCAGTGCTTTCAACTTGGGCTTTTAATTCGGTCATAATTGTTTTCTTATTATTAACTGCTGAAACCTCATCAGTTGATTTTACAATCAATGTTTTCTTTGATTTCAGCTTTTCAGCATATGTACCAGTTAGCTGCTTCCTATCTATGTCATCTTCATTCCTTTTCTTTTCATTTTTTAATTCTTTCATTTCATTTCTTAATTCTTGCATCTCATCTCTTGTTTCTTGCACTTTATTTCTCATTTCTGTCATGCTATCCTTCATTTCTTCTATTTTATTCATCAAGACCTGAACCAAATGATGGGACATTACGACTTCTTCATCCAATACTTTTCTTTGTATGTTTGCTGCATCCTCATTGAACTTATCAGTGCAATTTCTACATATGTAATAAATATGTTCGTTACACAATAGCCTTCTGTCGGCTTGTGATAAATTTTCTATTAATCCAGAACATTCGTTTTCAATATGATACCATTTTTGACATCTATTACAACAAATTCCCTCATTGGCAACGACAGTCTTGCAGTGCTCACATAATTCAGTGTCATCAGATTCCACGGTGACCAACGATCCATTCGCTGATTCATCATTTCTTCCACAGGCACCTTCCTCCATGTTGTCACTATCATATACTGGTGTATTCTTCATTATCTGTAGAAATTCATTTGTTTCATCTTCAACTGATTTTCCTGTTTCGGTTTTTTCATGAGGTTTCCTTCTAATTTTCTTAATGGCTCTTAACATTTTTGTAGTTTACACTAAGGATAAGTGTTAGTATACTAAGACACCTAATCTTATTATAATAGATAGCTTCTTTTCCTGTACTGTGAAAAGGCATTTAATTACAATAAATGAGTTTGATAGTTATTTACAAGCAACAGCTAAAAAAACACACACACACTCATACATACAATTCTCCTTATACTTCCGCACTTGCTACGGGTAATGACGCAGCCCCTGTACCCGATGTAATTCCGTATGCAGTGTATAAACATGTACCTGTTAATACAGTTATTTATTTTAAGCATTATTAACAATATGGCATGATCATAGTTATCCAAGTGTTTGGGAAGTAGGCATTATTTCAGCCTTTTTAAAACCCGGCAAGGATAAGTTTTTAGCAGCAAACTATCATCCAATTGCATTGACATCTTGTTTATGTAAGACCATGGAGAAGATGGCCAATACAAGACTGGTGACGTACCTGGAAAAGAAGGGTATTTTATCACCTATCCAGTGTGGATTTAGAAAAAGGCACTCAACGACTAATGTGTTGATACTACTTGAGTCCTCTATTTATGAAGCCTTTGCTTCCAAACAACACCATGTAACGGTCTATTTTGACCTTGAAAAGGCATATGATACTGCATGGGGATATGGTATACTTAAAACCATTCATAATTTAGGATTACGAGGAGAGCTATGATTGTACATTCAGTCATTTATCTCACATAGATGTTTGCAAGTGAGAGTAGGGGAAGCTCTATCAGAGAGGAAATGTCAGGAAGGAGTTCCCCTGGGTAGTGTGCTAAGTGTAACCCTATTTGCATTAGCCATTAATGGGATATCCTGTCATTCCCCAAGATATTCTCTCAACGCTATTTGTAGATGATCTCTCCATATCATTTTATTATTATTATTATTATTATTATTATTATTATTATTATTGTTATTATTATTATTAAATGCTAAGCTACAACCCCAGTTGGAAAAGCAAGATGCTATAAGCCGAGGGGCCCCAACAGGGAAAATAGCCTAGTGAGGAAAGGAAACAAGGAAAAATAAAATATTTTAAGAACAGCAACAACATTAAAATAAATATTTCATATAAAAACTTTAAATAATTTAACAAAACAAGGGGAAGAGAAATTAGATAGAATAGTGTGCCCGAGTGTACCCTCAAACAAGAGAATGGCAATGGTTGAGAGAAAACTGCAACTCTCAATTGACAAAATTAAACAGTGGGCTAATATGAATGAGTTTAAGTTTTTGACAAGCAAAACTATTGTTGTCCATTTATGTCGTATTCGGGGAGTACATCCAGACCCGGATATATACATCAAAGGTCAACGGATCCCATTTGTAAATGAATTTAGATTTTTAGGTTTGATATTTGATTGTAGGCTTCTAAAAGATATTTAACTTTTAAAGTGACATCTTTTGCTCCTATTGTTTTAATTGAATATTCTTTTATTCTGTATTTATAATAAATGATACCGACGTCAATGACCTTAGATATCAGGATGCCAGAAAACCTCAAATCAATCAATCACACACACCTACACACACATGTATGTATGTATATATATATATATATATATATATATATATATATATATATATATATATATATATAACACCAATACGAATAATGAAATATTTTAGTACCTAGCACTCTCTTGCATTTTAATACACACTTCTTCAGGGTACTTGTTCAGTGAAGAAGTGTGTATTGGAATCCACGAAAACGTCAAGTATTAAAGTGTTTAAGTATTTCCAACTGGCTTATGCTATCTATCTATATATATATATATATATATATATATATATATATATATATATGTATATATATATATATATATATATATAGAGAGAGAGAGAGAGAGAGAGAGAGAGAGAGAGAGAGAGAGAGAGAGAGAGAGAGAGAGAGAGAGAGATAGCATAAGCCAGTTGGAAATACTTAAACACTTTAATACTTGACGTTTTCGTGGATTCCAATACACACTCCTTCACTGAACAAGTACCCTGAAGAAGTGTGTATTAAAATGCAAGAGAGTGCTAGGTACTAAAATATTTCATTATTCGTATTGGTGTTGTATATATATATATATATATATATATATATATATATATATATATATATATATATATATATATATATATATATATATATATATATATATATTATTCTTTTTCGTAAACGACTGAAACCGGCGCAGGTAGCAAATACGAAACTGCTCAGCCAAGGTGTCTTCCTCTTCAGTACATGCTCAAGTGGCCACACTTTTGGATTTCAAGGAGATTTTTCTGATATTTCCGCAGTTCGACCCTCCCTTTTTAACCAAAAGGATCTTTTACGACCCTCGATATTTTCCTGACTTTTCCTCGCCACGACACTGAGAAGTGATGATCATTCTGCAATATGTTCACTTTTTTTTGCGAGCGAGCGTCAGGGCTTGGTAGGAATACTTGTAGTGTTTTGATATTTGTTCCTTTTCTTTGTTTATTTTTTGATTTATGTATTTATATTTCCACTATTTTTCTTTGGTTGGTTT
>NC_090748.1:8198220-8203220 GCF_036898095.1 Palaemon carinicauda
TTATGACGTTCGCAACCTCACCACCTGTGTGAGCTCAGGATGGAAGATTTTTTTTTTGGGGGGGTGGGGGGACCTTATAGATCTACTTGCTGTCATTCAGCAGCCATTAATCCTCCCTAGTTCTAGCTGGGCTGGAGAGGAGCTTGGGCGCTGATCATATGTATATCTGGTCAGTTTCTAGGGAATTGTCTTGTTTGATAGGGCAATGTCACTGCTCCTTGCCTCTCCCATTCATGATTGGCCTTCAAACCTTTAAACCTCCCTGGTTCTAGCTAGGCTGGAGAGGGTTCTTGGGGTCTCATTATATATATATATATATATATATATATATATAATATATATATATATATATATATATATATATATATATATATATATATATATATATATATTATATATATATTATATATATATATATATATATATATATATATATATATATATATATATATATATATACACGTATATGCTCAATCTTTAGGGCATTGCCATTGTCCCATACCTTTGCCATTCATGAGTGGCCTATAAACCTTTAAACATTGTTATGAGTGAGGAAAATGACTTCCATGATTAAGAAAAATAACTTTACTCCCGCGCTCTCTCTTGGGAGCGTCCATATTCAGTTTCTAGAAATTAAATGTAGGCCTATTGTTAAATCTGTCATTCCTGTAGGCACAATGATGATATCAGCTCAAAAAGTGACCTTTGCTGTAAGTTTTCGTAAATAAAATCTAAGTGTTTCGCTCAGAATTATCATTCTGGTAAAGCATTTATATTTTTTTTTTTTTTGGCAGAATCTGTTCCCATTAAAACAATGCGTTCCATGATTTTTTTTCCTCCCGTAATTACGAATGTTGAAAAATTGAACGTTGTTCTTGATAATGAGGACTTTCAGTTTTACGCCTTTGTTTATGGTATCTGCATCTCTTCTGCAAATGTGTAATTGCAGTGAAGATAGAGTGCTCATATTTCAAGTGTTAACACTTGTTCTGCCTGAAAATAGATTCTCTCTCTCTCTCTCTCTCTCTCTCTCTCTCTCTCTCTCTCTCTCTCTCTCTCTCTTTCGTCTTCAATTGATAGATATTTTAGAAATTATAAACTTGCACCGGTTTCATTTCAAATGGTAATTTCTGAAATAAAAATTTGACTTGTACTTTTAAAATGAACCTTTATTTGAAGCACTGCGGTTGGTGATGGTGGGAGATTAGTCTGGTCACTCACAGCAGAGCAACAATCTAGTATGGGTGGCCATGACTAGTACAGCTTTGCTGATCATTATCATGGCGATACACAGACCCTTTCACCACGTTAAAGTATCCCCACTCAAATATATATATATATATATATATATATATATATATATATGTATGTGTGTGTGTGTGTAAATATATATATATATATATATATATATATATATATATATATATATATATATATATATATATATATATATATATATACATACATATACACGAGTGTGTGGGTATGTTTGTCTGTCTCTATAGCTCCTTTCTTTGCTTACACTTGCAGTACACCGAATAATCTTGCATTTATCCCACACATTTTTCTCTTTCCTCATACATCTGGCAACACTCAGCTTACTAAACCTTACCTAACCCTCTGGTGGGTAACTAGAGTAACTGCTCAGTTTCTATTTGTCCACAGGAAGACACTATGAATTCAAACGATTGTTCTCTAGTGTCTAGACTCTAGACACTAGAGAACAATCGTTTGACGCTCTAGACTCTAGAGCGTCCAACTATCTTGTAGCCAGTCAGAATCCAACCAGCTACCATGCCAAAACTGTTCATGGCAATCCTCGGCAATAAAAGAAAGCTAGATGTCAAGTTTTTAGAGGGTCTAAAGTGCTTTCCCACATTCCAATCTTCTTATTCTAAACGGGATGCATAATTGCAAGAGGCCAGGCAATGTGCAGTAATAGCAACAACCTCCTAATCTCATTCGGCACCAGTTTTTTCCAGTAAAACAGATCTTGAAGTTGCAAGCGTGGTCCATACCTCCCCCGAAGAAAGGCTAACAGTATTATTATTATTATTATTATTATTATTATTATTATTATTTTTATTATCATTATTTTTATTGTTATTATTATTTTTATTATTACTACTACTACTTGCTAAGCTACAACCCTAGTTGGAAAAGCAAGATACTATAAGCCTAGGGGCTCAAACAGGGAAAATAGCCCTGTGAGGAAAGGAAAGAAGGAAAAATTCAATATTTTAAGAACAGCAACAGCACTAAATTAAAGGTTTCCTATTCAAACTATAAAAACTTTAACAAAACAAGAGGAAGAGAAACAAGACAGAACAGCGTGCCCGAGTAACACCCCGGTACTCTTTAGTACCTATTCTTATATTACACCAGTTGGACCAGCGAGATGAAGGCATTATTCCAACCTTTTACTGTATAACAATTCTTATTGATGATCAGATACATGATAATTCCAAATCCTGATATTTTTCCCTGTTGGAGCCCTTGGGCTTATAGCATCTTGCTTTTCCAACTAGGGTTGTAGTTTGGCTAGTAATAATGATAATAATAATAATAATAATAATAACTTTTGAATGAAGGGTAGATAAAGTTTCTAAACCTTAACGATTTTAGTGTTAAATTAATGAAAGTTGTAACCATAGTTGATTTTGGGAGAAATGCAAACACACACACACACACACACATACATATATATATATATATATATATATATATATATATATATATATATATATATATATATATATATATTATGAGAGAGAGAGAGAGAGAGAGAGAGAGAGAGAGAGAGAGAGAGAGAGAGAGAGAGAGAGAGAGAGAGAGAGAGAGAGAGAGAGAGATATTGTTACCTACTGAACAAGTGCATGCTCGTGTTGTAATTAGCATGTTTTTAAGCACAAAGGAAGGAAATTAATTCGTGTTCTTAAAGGTGATATTCCACCTTGAAGTTATTTTGTTTCAGATGCTGGAAGTTGCCAAATATTCCTGCTCTATTTATTGAGATAACAAAACTCGGAATTTAGTCTGTGCAAATTTTTTTTCATCACTTTCAATTGTACCAGTTTGTGATGAACAGCGAGGTTTTGCAAAGAAATTTCCCTACTTTTTTCATTAATTGCTTGGGTGGTATTGTCAGGGTAATTGTAATTTTCCTTTTACACATTTTTTTTTTTTGGGGGGGAGGGTAGAATTTAGTGAATACTCTTTGTTTATATATGACATATCTGTTTTTGACGTTGTTAATAGTTTATATAGGACATATCTGTTTTGACGCTGTTACTGCTTTTGGAATGATATATTGTTAATTTATTCTCATCATTTATTCATTTCCTTATTTCCTTTCCTCACTGGGCTATTTTTCCCTGTTGGAGCCCTTGGGCTTATATCACCTTGCTTTTCCAACTAGGGTTGTAGCTTGGCTAGTAATAATAATAATAATAATAATAATAATAATAATAATAATAATAATAATAATAATAATAATATTACAATGCGCCGTTATAATCATGTCAGATTAATTTACTGGTTTCCATAAAAGGATGTATGATGAAATGTCTCATAGTTTAATTATGTACAATTAATTTACTGGTTTCCTTAAAAGGATGTATGATGAAATATCTCATAGTTTAATTATGTACAATTAATTTACTGGTTTCCTTAAAAGGATGTATGATGAAATGTCTCATAGTTTAATTATGTACAATTAATTTACTGGTTTCCTTAAAAGGATGTATGATGAAATGTCTCTCATAGATAATTATGTACAATTAATTTACTGGTTTCCATAAAAGGATGTATGATGAAATGTCTCATAGTTTAATTATGTACAATTAATTTACTGGTTTCCTTAAAAGGATGTATGATGAAATGTCTCATAGTTTAATTATGTACAATTAATTTACTGGTTTCCTTAAAAGGATGTATGATGAAATGTCTCTCATAGATAATTATGTACAATTAATTTACTGGTTTCCATAAAAGGATGTATGATTAAATGTCTCATAGTTTAATTATGTACAATTAATTTACTGGTTTCCATAAAAGGATGTATGATGAAATGTCTTTCATAGATAATTATGTTCAATTAATTTACTGGTTTCCATAGAAGGCTCTATGACTAAATATCGTTCATTGATAATCATGTCAGATTAATTTACTGGTTTCCATAGAAAGCTCTGTGACTAAATGTTGTTCGTAGATAATTATTTACATTTAATTCACTTGTTTCCATAGAAAGCTCTATTACTAAATGTTGTTCATAGATAGTTATGTTCAATTGATTTAATGGTTTCCAGAGGGAGCTTTATGACTAAATGACGTTCATAGGTAATTATGTACAGTTAATTTTCTGGTTTCCATAGAAAGCTCTAGGACTAAATATCGTTCATAGATAATTATGTACAGTTAATTTACTTGTTAACATAAAAGGATGTATGACTAAATATCGTTTATATATAGTTATCCACAAGTAATTTTGAATTACTTATGTTTATATCAATGCTTTTAAAATGTTATTAAATGTAATAGCAGGCCGTGATAACCAATGTCCAATACTTAGGAGTTTAAATTTATTTCATAGGAAATTTTTTAAGGAAATTGAATGATTTTAACCATGATGATTTCAGAGATTACTCTATTTCTTGTCGAATATCTCAATTTCTTGAATCAGTGACTATAGTCCATTTCTTTTAGCGAGTCATATTTGCACCGACTCGCAACGGTGCCCTTTTAGCTCGGAAAAGTTTCCTGGTCGCTGATTGGTTAGAATTATCTTGTCCAACCAATCAGCGATCAGGAAACTTTTCCGAGCTAATAGGGCACCGCTGCGAGTCGGTGCAAATATGACTCGCTAAAAGAAATGGATTATAGGGTGAGTTACTGCTTAAACTAATGAGGTGATATATCACACGACTTTTGTTTCTCTTTAAAAGAAATATTCATCTCGTTCTTAACAGACAATTCATACAATTTTAAACGCCACCAAAAAC
>NC_090748.1:8208220-8215720 GCF_036898095.1 Palaemon carinicauda
ATACACATACGTTTGCACACAAGTATATACTGTTTAAACATTGTATGTGTATATCTATCTATCTATCTATCTATCTATCTATATGTATATACTGTATATACTGTGTGTATATATATACAGTATATATATATATATATATATATATATATATTTATATATATATGTGTGTGTGTGTTTGAGTGTATATGTTTGCGTATATATATTTATATATATACATATATAAATGTGTGTATATACAGTATGTATATATATATATATATATATATATATATATATATATATATATATATATATATATTTATATATATGTGTGTGTATGTGTATATATATATTTATATATATATATAAATTATATATATATATATATATATATATAAATTATATATATATATATATATATATATATATATATATGTATGTGTGTGTATATATGTTTGTGTATATATATTATATATATACATATATATATATGACTGTGTGTATATATGTTTGCGTATATATATATATATATATATATATATATATATATATATATATATATATATATATATGAACGAACCATTGTCAAGGTGGGTGAACTTATTAAATTGAATTCCCCTTTTGGTATAAAATATAACGCAAAGGAAATTTTATGTTAATATGCATATGAAAGTATGATTCGCGTGATGTAAGAAAACTAAACATTATATATATATATATATATATATTATATATATATATATATATATATATATATGTATATATATATAATTTTGTACACACGGATTCGAAACTTAGCACCTAGTAGAAATAACGGTAAACAGTCGTGAAGAGAGGAAAGATTTGGTTACGGCTCTCCAGTATTTATTTCTGTGGAATTCAGGATTCCATAACTCTGACCATCCTTTACATTCAGATCTTCCTGGACAATTCCATCCTGTTCGTAATACTAGGCAGGCAGTTAATTCTAATAGCCAGGCCTTCTCCATCATGACGCTCAATACTACACAGTATTCTAGAAGTTTTATTCCAGCTGTTACCAAGTTGTGGAATGATCTTCCTAATCGGGTAGTTGAATCAGTAGAACTTCAAAAGTTCAAAGTTGGAGCAATTGTTTTTATGTTGACCAGACTGACATGAGTCTTTTTATTGTTTATATATGACATATCTTTTTTTGATGGTTTTACTGATTTTAAAATAATTTATTGTTAATTCATTCTCATCATTTATTTATTTCCTTATTTCCTTTCCTCACGGGGCAATTTTTCCCTGTTGGAGCCCTTGGGCTTATAGCATCTTGCTTTCCCAACTAGGGTTGTAGCTTGGCTAGTAATAATAATAATAATAATAATAATAATAATAATAATCAACACATCTCCACCAGTACAGCTGATTGGTATGTATGCGATAATTGGTCGTTTTATGATAATTTCATCACTAACAAGAAACCACAAATACCCTTTTATATCGACTTCACTCTGCCATAGGATCACAGACCTGTAGGGATTTATATAGGAATGTATGAGGCCCAGTTCGAATCAATTCTTATGTGTCTTTATGGCGGAGTGGTCTGAGTTAACTGTTTACCTTCGTTTCTACTTTGGGTCAGGGTTTGAATCCTTGTCTGGGTAGATGTATTGATAATGAAACTAGTTACCCCATGACTGATTAAATTCAATATTAAAATGCATTTTTGGCTTATTTGAATATATATATATATATATATATATATATATATATATATATATATATATATATATATATATATATATATACACACATACATACACTTACATACATATACATATATAAATTTATATATATATATATATATATATATATATATATATGTGTGTACATATATATATATATATATATATGTATACATATACATATACATATACATATATATGTGTATATATATATATATATATATATATATATATAGGCTATATATTAAAATTCTTAAAGAAACACCCGTTTAATGATAAAATTCCGGTTAAATTAGAACAAGTAAGTTAAGAAGAATGAAAAGTTGTACTTCATATAAATTAATCCAGTGAAGAGGGTCAATAATCAAGTGGACATTAGAGTACAAGAGGCTGTTGTGCTTGTTAAATTCATTTGTGTTTTGAAGAATTGTTAATGTGAAAAAAAATAAGAATAACTAATCAGAACAATGCCAGAGCTTACCACACGAATGTAAATGCTAAAAGGGTTGAAATGATAATCATTAAGGATTTAATAAGAGATTAAAAGATTATTGATTTTCCAATATCTCGGGACTATATCTGTCCAAAGATATTCTTGGATTAGTGAGAAATTCCAAAGAAACGGGGGAAAAATATTCGTTTCCTATTAAAGATATGCCATAAAATATTCTCAATGAAAGTGTAACATGGAAATGAGAGGCTGAGAAGGGGTGCGGGGAGGGGGGGGGGGGCATGGAAACTTTAAAACCGAAGAGAAAAGTATCTCATATGAAACAGTCGCGTAAAACATTTGTAGTGTCGGGAATAAAAGTGGGAATGGAATACACGGGTTTAGTCATTATAATTAGAAATCCAACCTAGATAAGAAAATCCAGCTGCATTGGGTATTTAAATTTATGACAGAGTTTTTAAAAAAGCCACGTATAATTTGAGTTTTAGATAATTGTTTTAATTTCCCGAAAGCAATTGAAAGTTTCAATGGTGAGTTAAAAGCATGTATTTGATTATGGCGATGGGAGAATGTCTGGTTAAGGGTAATATTTTTTACTACCAGTCAAGCTACAACTTTTTATTATTATTATTATTATTATTATTATTATTATTATTATTATTATTATTACCACATAGTAAGCTACAACCCTAGTTGGAAAAGCAAGATGCTACGAGCCCGCGGACTCCAACAGGGAAAAATAGCCCAGTGAGGAAAGGAAAAGAGAAAATAAACAAATTGCAAGAGAAGTACTAAACATTCAAAAGAAACTCTTTTAAGAACAGTATCAACATTAAATTAGATCTTTCATTTATAAACTATGAAAACTTCTAAAAACAATGTGCAGATTTTGATGACCGATCTACAAACCTCTCTCTCTCTCTCTCTCTCTCTCTCTCTCTCTCTCTCTCTCTCTCTCTCTCTCTCTCTCTCTCTCTCTCTCTCTCGCTGACAAAACTTACGATTCCATTTTTACAACGGGATTGATGTTGGGATCTTCAGAAACGCCATCTCTTGTTCAAAGCAGACTTATTTGTGAGGCTTAATACCCCCCCCCCCCCTCATAAATTCAAATTTGTGATCTAAGTTCATCACGGATTATATTCAAATTGGAGCGTTGCCTTTCCTTACAAAAATTAGTGTTCTCAATTTTTCAGCGGTTTTTAGAATGATTTATTGTTAATTTATTCTCATCATTTATTTATTTCCTTATTTCCTTTCCTCACTGGGCTGTTTTTCCCTATTAGAGCCTTTGGGCTTATAGCATCTTGCTTTTCCAACTAGGGTTGTGGCTTGGCTGGTAATAATAATAATAATAATAATAATAATAATAATAATAATGAAGCAGTTTCGGAACTCCCCTCATGCCGTTTCTCTTTCTCCAATGAATGTCAAGATTCTGCTATTATTAAGAGGTTGATGCAGTGTTTTCAAACCTGGTCTCTTGTTCAACGCAGCTTAGAATGTGAAGCTTACTCGCTTCTTCAGAATTTCTGTATTTGATGACTACGTTGGTCTTTGATTCCAGTTCATCTGGAACAGCAATACTTCCCACAACAACTTGAAGTTTATGACTTGCCACTTCTAAATATGGTACTTGGGCATGTTACTTTATGTTTATAATGAGTAGACCGTAGCTTAGTGGGGTCCAAAAAATCGAGGACAACATCTCTCCAGAATAACTGATCTCCAGATAGTTATCAGGATAACAGGAAAACTACGTTTACGTTTCTCCATATATTATTTGGCGTCAACATATGTTTCGAATTACTTTTTATCCTTGACTCGTCATCAGGACTACAATAGTTGAGTGATGGAATTACACTTTAATATGAAAATTTCGGTAGTGAAAAAAGTGACTTGATAGTAAATAGAGAAACATAACTCAGTTTTTCCGTTATCCTGAAAACTGCCTTGAATTCAATTTCTCGTGAGATGCTGTCTTCGATTTATGGACGTCCCTACGATATTGTCTTTTCATTATACCGTAAACGTAAAGTAACATGCCCAAGTACCATACGTGAGCAGAGCATATAATGAGAACGATATGTAATAGATGGACAAGAAGGATAACAGAATGGATCCCTAGAGACTGCAAACGAAGCAGAGGAAGGAAGAGAAGACGATGGATTGGTGAGATAATTAAAATTTGTGGCTATATACTGGCATAGAAAGACCATAAACTGGCGGGAGTGGAAGGACATGTTTGAGGCCTTTGTCCTGCTGTGGATCATCAACTGGTGATGATGATGATATAAAAGCGTGTTTTTAACCAACCTGCAATTTATCCTCTCTCTCTCTCTCTCTCTCTCTCTCTCTCTCTCTCTCTCTCTCTCTCTCTCTCTCTCTCTCATATGTGTCTGTTTATCAATTATACATATGAAGTTTTATGGTACAATTTAATCCTGGTGACTTTTATTGGAAAAGAAGTTCTGTAATAAAATTGAGGGATGAACGAAGGACCTTGTTGAAAGCCAATAAGCTTACTGGAAGGCACAGCAGTGAGATGATGTGTGTTGTGAGGTTTAATTTGACGTTTCAAATGGGATACAAGTTGGGCAAAATTTTATACTTGAAAATCACCCTCTCTTGGACCTCGAGGTTTAGTGAAGATGTTTTTTTTTTTTTTTACCTGGAAATAATTGTTAAACAAATTAATACTTAAGTATAATAATGTATAAATGTTTGTAATGCATAAGTAGATTTGAATTATATGTATATATGTCTACATTATTTTATTTTGAAAACTAAATTGAAAATCAATTGCTAGAAACAAGATTTGATATATTCATGCAAATCGGAAACATTGTTTTAGTAAACAAACAACATCATTTTAGGAAATACAGTATAAAGATAGGTTCATAAATCAACCAGAAATGTTAGTTGCACAACGGAAGGGTTTAGAATCAATCAATCAGTCACAAATGAAATTCCATTTTGACATCATCAACTTATTCCAGGATCTGTCCATGTACATATTTTCCAGCAGTGGTGGTTTTGCAACGTTTTAATTTGGAGGGAAATAAGTTTGAAAGCATTTCATGCATCTATTCAGAAGTATACAATTTTTATATTTTTTGATGGGTTGGTTAGCGCGTTGCTTCTATAAATAAAACTGACTTGATGATGGTGTTTGTTTAATGTAAGCATTGATATATACATACATATATACACGCACACACACATATATATATTTATATATATATATATATATATATATATATATATATATATATATATATGTGTGTGTGTGTGTGTGTGTGTTTGTTTGTAAAGGTTTTTTCATTTTTAATATTGTATTTATTTAAGAGAGGCTCATGAAAAAAGAAAATATACATATAATACATATTTACTTATACATATAGAAACTTTGAGATAAGCTAGACGATTTATAATTTACATCATACTACTATTTCTCACAAACCAAAAAAAGTTAGAAATAGAATGAAGCGAAAGCACAAACAATACTGATTACCTCCGCCAACGAAGTTAGAAGGAGGTTATGTTTTCTCCTTTTTGTGTGTGTCTGTGTTTGTTTGTGAACTCCTGACCACAATTTGAATCGTAGGGTTATGAAAATTGCAGGGATTAACTGTTTTGTATAAAGCTGGAAATTTTTTAACTTTTGAAGGTTAAAGGTCACGGTTAAGCAAAATGTCCAATTCACGTAATCAGCCATAACTTTAGACGTCGTTGGCACAGAGACTTCAAACTTGGTTCATATTGGAGGGTTTGAAAATCCACGCCAATTAATACATATTAAGGTCAAAGGTCAAGGTCGTGAAATAAACAGCCGCGGTGGAGGTCTGCACTCTACTGAGTGCCCTTCCAGTTTATTTTGTTTTCACTCAAATTTCCTGTTTTTTAATTTTACTTGTGTTTTCTAGGTATTTGTGGGTGGTATTTTTGGGCATATACACAAAAATTTCGTGATTATCTATTCTCGATCACAACACTTCTGCATCATCAAAGCGTGATAGCTCGATCAGGTAATTCTCATTGTGTGTGTGTGTGTGGGGGGGGGGGGTCTGAAAATACAAAATATATTAGAATAAGATAATAAATTCAGAAATTCACATTTGCCACTCGTAACTTAATTCTCCTTCAGCATGTTCCACCGTTTTTTTTTTTTTTTTTTTTTTTTTTTTTTTTTTTTTTTTTTTCTTTTTTTTTTAGTTTCTCTCTTGGCCGAATTCCCTTTTCTTTTTTTTCCCCACCCTCAATATGCAATAGCCATTTGAATTTCTTATAATTGCGCACGTTGCAAACTAGGTTGCAGTCATCGTTCATCACTCAATCCCTCAGTGCTGACGGGATGGTGACGGCTATTTCTTTGGCCAGAAATATCGAGATTCGGGGCGGGGGGGGGGGGGGGGGGGTGGAAATAGCCAAGAAAAATCCTAAGGGAAAATCATATACTGGGGCTAAAAGTGGAAGCAAATCTTGGAGTTTTGAAGGTGGCCAGAGCATTGATTAGTATGAAAGATATATTTTAATGTTGTTACTGTTCTTAGAATATTTTATTTTAGTTGTTCATTAGTTCTCTTGTCTGTTCATTTCCTTTTTTCGTTTCCTCAATGGGCTATTTTTTTTCTGTTGAAGCCCTTGGGAGTATAGCATCCTGCTTTTCAAACTAAATTGCAGCTTATCTAGTAATGATAATGTAGAGTACGGCTGTTTATTTGATCTACCATTAATGAATTAAAGAAGGTGTTAAGATAATCATGACTATTGATTAAAGATATGATCGTTATTTGAGAAGTGAGTTCTATATATTTGTCCTGATATATTTGATATAACAGGAGAAATAAGTCGGGTAGCACTGCTTTCTCAGTTTTTAGCAAATTGTGAGTATTTTGGCATTAATATGAATCCTATCATCGGTGGTCATTATTTACTGCAAATTTATAAACTAGTTAGGCATATGGTAAAATAGTGTCAGACAACTGATTTTGTCACCAAATAGTGAGGTTTAGTTTAAATTTATATTAGGGTTTTGAAAATCGTTTATTAGATATCACTCGTGCCCTGGAAATCTTTTTTTCTTTTTTCCAGAAAGGAGAGGTATTTCGAAAATATACTGTATGTTCAGATAAGAGAAATATTTTGAAAATTTATGTTCAGAAAGGAGAGATATTTCAAGAAAGGGGATATTTCGAAAATATACGATCAGAAAGGAGAGATATTTCGAAAATATATGTTCATAAAGGATAGATATTTCGAAAATGTATCTTCAGAAAGGAGAGACATTTCAAGAAAAGAGATATTTCGAAAATATATTTTCAGAAAAGAGAGATATTTCGAAAATGTATGTTCAGA
>NC_090748.1:8228220-8233220 GCF_036898095.1 Palaemon carinicauda
GACCAAGTTGTGGAATGATCTTCCTAATCTGGTAGTTTAATCGGTATAAATTCAGAAGTTCAAACTTGTAGCAAATGTTTTTATGTTGAAGAGGCTGACACAAGTCTCTTATTATAGTTTATATATGAAACATCTTTTTTTATATTGTTAATCTTCATAAAATATTTTATTGTAATTGATCATTACTTTTCATGCAGTTTATTCATTTCCTTACTTCCTTTCCTCTCTGGGCTATTTTTCCCTGTTGGAGTCCTTGTGCTTATAGCATCCTGCTTTCCCAACTAGGGTTGTAGCTTTGCTTGTAATAATAATAATAATAATAATAATAATAATAATAATAATAATAATAATGATAAATAACTTTGACGTTAAAAATTGGAAGCTATAAATTTACCATGTTTTTCAATTGTTGTTGCAAAGGTTAATTTTCTTCTTATTATTATTATTGCAAGTTAAACAAAGTGACAGAAAAGTAGAATTTTTGTTTTTGGTCAAATATATGATAATAATAATGATAATAATTATTATTATTATTATTATTATTATTATTATTATTATTTTTATTATTATTATTAATATTCAGATAGTTTATAACTAGGATGCATACCGGCTGGAAAACTCAAAGAATGCAAATTCACAATTTGCAT
Source organism: Palaemon carinicauda (assembly GCF_036898095.1). Classification (NCBI taxonomy): domain Eukaryota; kingdom Metazoa; phylum Arthropoda; class Malacostraca; order Decapoda; family Palaemonidae; genus Palaemon; species Palaemon carinicauda. Next base: position 8,228,868 of record NC_090748.1, read on the forward strand.
AAATATTTACAAGGGAAATAAATCCGACCAAAAACTCTAGCGAAGTTGAAATGGATTTCAGAGAACAATACTCCCTTTGGGAACGAGTTCCCTTTTAAGAAATTCATAAACAGCCGGAAGTTGAACAAAAGAACCAATTGTAAGTATACCGATTCGTTTACTCTCTCATGTTTTATTTTTGTTATTCAACCTTTTACTTCCATATTTACATTTACTGGAAAGAATTGCTGAGAAAATGTTTTACAAAGGGAAAGGAAATTGGTCTTGGAGAAAGAGGGACGTAATTTTTTTACAAAGGATCTTCTAGAAAGACTTTTTAGTTTTTACTTTACAAATTCAAGATCCTGGTTAAGCTTTGTTTTGGATTTTTACCTTCCGTTTTATTTTTATATTTGGTAGGTCGAAGACTTTTTTTTTTTTTTCTTGTAGTTGAAAAACAGCGCTGCCGGGACTGCACTTACCATTTGTTGATTTAAGAGAGAGAGAGAGAGAGAGAGAGAGAGAGAGAGAGAGAGAGAGAGAGAGAGAGAGAGAGAGAGAGAGAGAGAGAGTTTCATCTCTAGTTTTTATAAGGCGAAGTGCCGGAGGGAGAGAGCAGTAAGCAAAAATATTTGTATATATTGCAAATTTTAAAGATATTTATTAGCTAATTCATCTTTTAGAGAATGGAGCGATGTATGGGCAGCCCACCTCTTGTTTGAACACAATTTTTATTGCAAGGCTTCTAATAGGATGTTTTATTCCAGCTGTGATCAAGTCGTGGAATGATCTTCCTAATCGGGTAGTTGAATCAGTAGAACTACAAAAGTTCAAACTTGCAGTGAATGTTTTTATTTTGAACAAGCTGACATAAGTCTTTTTATAGTTTATATATGAAATGTGTGTTTTAATGTCGTTAATGTTTTTAAAATATTTAATTTTTAATTGTTTATTACTTATATAGTTTATTTATTTCCTTGTTTCCTTTCCTCATTGGGCTATTTTTCCCTGTTGAAACCCTTGGGCTCAAGGCATCTTGTTTTTCCAACTTTGTACCTTAGGTAGTAATAATAATAATAATAATAATAATAATAATAATAACAGAAGGGCGAGGTGAATGTAACTCCTTTATTCAAACAAGAAAACGGGCTTATATACAAACGGTTGCGGGCAACAATGGCAAACAATTCTAACAGCACGGAACATGCAATGGCAAGCTTAAACAGTTTTTATTACTGCGATAGATAGTGAGAGATAAAAAGGCAATAGGATTAGAGTGAATGAGCGTTCATGAAATACACGTGCATTACAATTTTGTATTTAGCGTTTGGTGATGGATATGGTCCTAATAATTGCTATCCATTTCATTGAAACTTTTGCTTATTTTATGACTATTCCATCATGTACAATATTGGAAGACATGAAATGAAATGAACAAGTATTTTTTTAGACTGAGTGAAGGACGTCTGGGACAAAGTGAAGATTAATATTTTCAACTTTACAGAATGTGTTGATATTCAGTTCTAGGGACTAGTAGTTATCAAAACAGTCGGACGTTGAAATTTATCAGTTATTTTCTCACTCATAAGAGTGATCTAAGGAATTCTTAGTGTATAGAGTCTATAATATAGACTATTTACAAATATGGGATTTGATAAAAAAAAGTCATTAGAAAATATAAAGAGGGTCTCAATTGTTATATACATGGATGTTTCTGAACATTTTAATGCCAATAATATTGTTTTTTTTGGACATGCATATCAGATATAGATTACTTACAAATATGCGGTTTAATAAACAAATATATTAAGAAAACATTCAAAAGGTCTCACATTTTCTGAATCTACACGGATGTTTCTAAACATTTTATCCTTAATAATATTATTGCTATTATGGACATACGTGACAGGTATAGAATACTTACAAAAATCCCATTTGATAAAAAAAAAAAAAAAAATATCTTAGAAAAACATTCGGAAGGTCTCAAATTTTCCGAATCTACACGGATGTCTCAAAACATTTAATTTTTAATATTATTGCCACAATGGACATACCTGACAGATTTGATTACCTGCCTGTAGTTTATATAAAATATTTCATCCTTTAAAACTAGCGATGGTATAACAAGAGCAAAAACCGGTGAAATTTATGAAACAACAGTTGAATCTTCCAACCATCTAAGAATCTCCTGTCCGTATTAATTCAGCCTCAAGCGTGAAATATGATGTTAGAAAGAAATAAAGGTTTCTTTAGTACGGCTGGCTACATTATTCCGGTATTTTATGGGAAGCTGAGGAGAATTAGATAAACCTTTACTAAAGCTGAATGTAAAATTGAGTCGCTAAGCTTGTAAACACGTGATCAAAAACCTTTTCATTAATTTTACGACGTGCTCCATAGAAAAATATTGTTATTTGCTTAACAGCACTTCGTAAAATCAATAAAAATGCCTTTGATCACGTGCCTACAAGCTCAGCAACTTTCTTTTACAAAGTGCGTTGCCAACAGTTTTCCTTTTAGTAGACACAGCGATATATCTGCTACAATGTACAGCTGCCAAACGTCTCCTTAGCGTCCACTAAAATGTACCGGAATTAATGGAGCCAACTGTACAATCCTCTGGGTTTTAGTAATTGCTGAGAGAGTTATATAACGACAAATGATTTCTAGCTTCAACAAGAGGAGGAACTTTTCGTATTTTTGAGTTATTATTATTATTATTATTATTATTATTATTATTATTATTATTATTATTATTATTATTACTTCCGCCAACGAAGTTGGAAGGAGGTTATGTTTTCGCCACTGTTAGTGTGTTTGTGTGTGTGTGTTTGTTTGTTCGTTTGTGAACACTTTTCTGGCCACAATTCTAATCGTAGTGTAATGAAACTTGCAAGGATTAACTGTTTTGTAAAAAGCTGGAAACGATTAAATTTTCGAAGGTCAAGGTCACGGTCAAGCAAAATGTTCAATTCTCGTAATCAGCCATAAGTTTGGACATCATTGTCACAGAGATTTCAAACTTGGTTCATATTTGAGTGTATGAAAATCCACGCCAATTAATGCATGTTAAGGTCAAAGTCAAGGTCGAGCAAAAGGTCGAGAAATAGGCACCCGAACGGAGGTCTGCGCTCTACTGAGTGCCCCTCTTATTATTATTATTTTTATTATTATTATTATTATTATTATTATTATTATTATTATTAGCTAAGCTACAACCCTAGTTGGAAAAGCACTTATTAACTCATTGGCTCCAATAGGGAAAAATAGCCCAATGAGAAAGTAAATAAGGAAAAAGATAGAATAGTGTGCCCGCGTGTCCCCTCAAGCAATGGAACTCTTAACCCAAAGTAGTGGAAGATCATGATACAAAGGCTATGGTACTACCCAAGACTAGAGAACAATGCTTTGATTTTGGAGTGTCCTTCTCCTAGAAGAGCTTCTTACCATTGCTAAAGAGTCTCTTCTACCCTTACCAGGAGGAAAGTAGCGGACATATTAACCCTTCTTTGAATTATCAATGAGCTTTTTCAAATTCCTGCGATAGAAAGCGAGAAAGATTATACAGATATTATCAAGGAAATATTCTTAATCCAAACATTTTTTCAGGGATGGATATGAGAAAATAGAAAATAATCAAGAGAATGGAAAAGGGACATATTTAGAATACTTGAAAGATTAAGGGTTGGAAAAAAAGAAATAGATTAATCCGTATAGGGGAAGAAGAAGAATAAAAGATAATTAGGAAAAGATAAGGAAGAAAAAGGAAAGAAGGGGAATGAGTCGCTACTGAACCGCAAGTAAAAAACAATTATTCGAAATATATGACAATATATTTTTTTTTTTTACTTGGATAAAAGTTAAGGGCAAAAGGGAATTACTATGAATAAGAAAAAAGAAAAGAAAAAGGAAATGAAAGTGAAAATATAGTTGAAAGTATATTCACTTCATAAATACGTCACAAAAATAGGAAGTGTTATTGATTACTAATGTACAGCTAAATATTTAGATAGATATACACTCATACGCACATACACATACCAGGGTATGACTACACCCTCCTTCCCCTACCCGGGAGACGGGGAGAGACCAAGTAGTTATACGTCTGGCAATATGGCTGAAAGGTACCGTAAAGAAATATATATATATATATATATATATATATATATATATATATATATATATATATATATATATATATATATATATATATATATATATATATATATATAGCCAGACACTTGCTCTTCTTTATATAGGGGAGACCAGGTAATAAGCAAGGGATTTTGCACACGAGAGAGAGAGAGAGAGAGAGAGAGAGAGAGAGAGAGAGAGAGAGAGAGAGAGAGAGAGAGAGAGAGAGAGAGAGATTTT
>NC_090748.1:8235720-8240720 GCF_036898095.1 Palaemon carinicauda
CTGTATTAACAGCTCGTTGTTATGCAAGTGTTGATTTCTTCATTAGTATAGATAAAGAAGAGTAATCGCTTTATATTTGCATTTTTTTTTACACAATTAGCTTTGTGATCGTTATATATTTTCCTTAAGAATCACAACACGGACATTTTAAAGGTGTTAGTTTCTAAATGAATAGAAAAAAAAGTATTTTATGAAAAAGTACGTTAGTATTATTCGGAATTAGCTAAGATCTCTCTCTCTCTCTCTCTCTCTCGCTCTCTCTCTCTCTCTCTCTCTCTCTCTCTCTCTCTCTCTCTCTCTCTCTCTCTTTATGGTTTTAAGTTGAATTATCTTTTATTCTTTATTTACACCAAATGATATCGGCGTCAATGACCTTCGATGTCAGGATGCAAACAAATATCAATCAATCAGTCTCTCTCTCTCTCTCTCTCTCTCTCTCTCTCTCTCTCTCTCTCTCTCTCTCTCTCTCTCTGCTATATCTAGATATTGGAGGCATTCAGTAAAAAAAAATTTGTCAATCAATATCATTCCCCGAGTTTACGTAAGAGGGAGTAAAAGGCAATGACATTCAAGAAGTTTGACGAATTCTGGAGATTGAGCTCCGCGAGATACAATATAGATGAAAACAGAAATGTCAACGGAAAAGGTGGATGGGTAGCAAGCTTCAAGCCTGTAGGTTTAACTTATGTGACCAGTCTTGCCAGATGGGTTAGTCTATAAACCCCTAAAACTTGTGATAAAAATTCTCCAAAACCGCCCAAAAATCCCCATTTCCATAAATATATTTTCTTCTAATATAGAAATTACTCACTATACTTCATTTAATTGTAAGTAAACTAATATAAAGGTTTACTCATCTCTGTTTCTTCTTAGAAATATGTACAGAATATCGTCACCAGTCATCCCAAATCCCCAGATCTAAGGATAAATTCCCAAATGTAAGGATAAATCCCCAAATCTAGGGATAAATCCCCATATCTGGCACCACTGCTTGTGACATCTCCTGACTAAATACTTTAGAGGACTCTGTCTTCGCTGTTAATTAGGGACATCATGAAGTTTTTCGTGTTTGTTATAACCTTTCGCGCGTCATATCTTATTAACCATTAGGATTTCTTTTCCTTACGTCGTTATGTGTTCCTTTTCGCATTATTATATCACATTTAACATTATGGTTATAGTATTAGATTGCGCCATAGGTAGTGGTTGGCTAAAGCATCAACCACCCGTTGAGATACCACCGCTAGAGAGTTGTTGGGTCCTCTGACGGCCTATAGTCAATTTCTTTTAGCGATGCAGATTTGCACCGACTCGCAGCGGTGCCCTTTTAGCTCGGAAAAGTTTCATGATCGCTGATTGGTTAGACGAGATAATTCTTACCAATCAGCGATCAGGAAAATTTTCTGAGCTAAAACGGCACCGCTGCGAGTCGGTGCAAATCTGCCTCGATAAAAGAAATGGACTATAGACTGTACTACATTGGATCTTTTTCTCTGGTTACTGCTAGTTTTTCATTTGCCTACACCTACATCGGATAGTCTGGCACATTCTTTACATATTCTCCTCTTTCCTCACGCTTCTGACAATACTAAGCTAACCAAATAATTCTTCACTCCAGGGGTTAACTATTTCACTGTCGTTCGTTTGCTACTTTTCACTTGCTAAGGGTAGGAGAGTGACCTTCCTAAGGTAAGAAGCGCTTCTAGTCTTTGGTAGTACCATAGCCTCTGTACCACGGTCTTTCATTTTCTTAGGTTAGAGTTTCGTTGCTTGAGGGTACATTCGGGCACACTATTCTATCTTTTTCTTTATTTCATTTCCTCACTGGGCTATTTTCCGTGTTGAAGCCCTTGAGGTTATAGCGTCTTTCTTATCCAATTAGGGTTGTAGTTTAGCAAGTACTGATAATAAAATCAAAAGATTTTTGTGTTAAGAGCATAAAAATATTTTCAATTTAGAAATATATTCATATTTCGTTTTTCAGATTTTTCTTATATCTGAAAACGGATTACAACTCTTACTATAATGCGAAAACTGTTAATAGATATTTTAGGTGCACGAGATAATATGCAAATAAATAGCGAGAAAGATAAGGAATAGAGGGCTTGATATCAGCTTCCGGCTGGCTGACTATCCTTCCCATGTGCAGGCCAGGAAGGTTGAGATAAGCTGCGAGAGCCAAATTAAAAGGGTCCAGTGAAATAAATTATCATAAGGTAAATTTCACCCTATGTATTTAATTTTGCATATGGACTCTGTATAAAATTGTATGTTTGTAAGGCCTATACGGTCTCTCTCTCTCTCTCTCTCTCTCTCTCTCTCTCTCTCTCTCTCTCTCTCTCTCTCTCTACAGACATTATATATATATATATATATATATATATATATATATATATATATATATATATGTATATATATATATATATATATATATATATAGAGAGAGAGAGAGAGAGAGAGAGAGAGAGAGAGAGGATAACAGCCATACTGAAATCAACTGGAGGAAAGTAACCAGATAGATACATGTATGCAGAAATTTATATATATATATATATATATATATATATATATATATGTATATATATATATATATATATATATATATATGTATATATATATTATATATGTATATATATATATATATATATATATATATATATATATATATATGTATATATATATATATATATATATATATGTATATATATATTATATATGTATATATATATATATATATATATATATATATATATATATATATATATATATATATATAGGAAAAATAACCAGATATATACTTTATGCAGAAATTTATATTCATGTACAATCAGTTGGTTATAAAATAGAGTTTTTCCTACTATAATAGTTTGTTTATTGTTATAGATAACATGTTAATAATTCTTCAAAATATGCTGAAAACGATAATCCTCAAGATAGCCTTTAATTCAAAGTCCAATCTAAATTTCCTGATGGATATGCTGCCAGATATATACTATTTTATCTTATTATTATTATTATTATTATTATTATTATTATTATTATTATTATTAAATGCTAAGCTACAACCCTAGTTGGAAAAGCAGGATGCTCCAAGCCCAGGGGCCCCAACAGGGAAAATAGCCCAGTGAGGAAAGGAAATAAGGAAATAAGGAAAAAAAATATTTTAGGAATAGTAACAATATTGAAATAAATATTTCCTATTTAAACTATAAAAACTTTAACAGAACAAGAGGAAGAGAAACTAGATAGAAAAGTGTGCCCGAGTGTACCCTCAAGCAAGAGAACTCTAACCCAAGGCAGTGTAAGACCATGGTACAGAGGCTATGGCACTACCCAAGAATAGAGAACAATGGTTTGATTTTGGAGTGTCCTTCTCCTAGAAGAGCTGCTTACCATAGCTAAAGAGTCTCTTCTACCCTTACCAAGAGGAAAGTAGCCACTGAACAATTACAGTGCAGTAGTTAACCCCTTGAGTGAAGAAGAATTTTCTAGTAATCACACTGTTGTCAGGTGTATGAGGACAGAGGAGAATCTGTAAAGGATAGGCCAGACTATTCGGTGTCGTGTAGGCAAAGGGAAAGAACCGTAACCAGAAAGAAGGGTCCTATGTAGTACTGTCTGGCCAGTCAAAGAACCCCATAACCCATGGGCTCAGTAAGTAGGAATATCAGCAGTATTCAGCAGGATTTTAGATGATGAAAACATGTTGCGTAATATTTGGCATTTCACGAAAAAAATTAGTTTGTCTATTATACATATTGAAAGTATCCTTTACAGGTGTCAGGCAAATTTCTCGAAATCAATTGCGCGAAGGTAAATTTCTCGAATTCAATTGACCGAAAAATCATTTATCGAACTATCAATCTCTCGCATGTCAATTACTCGAAAACAAACAAGTAAATTTTCCGAACACAATCGAAAGTATCCCATAAGCGCCAAAGACCAATTTATAAAGAGGCTATTAGCATTCCCTGATGTCCTCTATGTGTACGGGCGTACATATAATGCACGATACACTGCGTACCTATTTGTAATCACACTTTTGCGTCATAAGAGATATTAACTTATTTTTTTTTAGATAAAATAATAAATTATAACCTTTGTATTTTTTTTCATTCCTTCATTTACAATAAATTTTTAACATTTGTGTTTGTCAACCCAAAAGAATATATTTTTCCTTGAAATGCATGAAAATTTTGCCATTCAATTTTCTCGACAAAATAGATATCAGTTTTCGAGAAATATGGGATTCGAGAAAATGATAGTTCGAGAAATTATTTTTCGAGCAATTGAGTTCGAGAATTTTTTTTTTATATACGACATTCAAGAAAACTTCATGAATCATTTTTTTCCCTCTTATTATACTGAATTAGATATAGATATGCTTTTTTTTTTTTCAATAGCCCCCCACACAAAAAATAACTCGGAAAATTAGTTTATAACATACCGGGCAACCGCTAATCAATTATATATATATATATATATATATATATATATATATATATATATATATATATATATATATATATATATATGTATTATATAAAAATAAAATTATTACCGATTATCTAATATTGCTTTTCGTTAGGTTACGTAAGTTGTTACCATTTTGCTATCCAAACTCTTCTACAATATCAACAAATTCTATTATTGGTATAATTTCGGAAATTCAAATTACGTAAAAAGCATATGGGAAAAAAAAGCCGTATCTTGGAAATAGTTTTCCTGCAAAATATCCTAAAACGTAAGATTCCTTTAGAGTAAATTCATTCTAGATAGGAGGATTATAGTAGGAGAAAGGAATGCCGTTATTGTAGGACGTAATCACGTGTTATCTCTACTGTCCTAAAGTAACCCTTACGGTTTTGTCAAGATTGAACCATATACATATTTGACCCTGTTGGAGCCCTTGGGCTTATAGCATCTTATTTTCCAACTAGGGTTATAGTCTAATAATAATAATAATAATAATAATAATAATAATAATAATAATAATAATA
>NC_090748.1:8243220-8253220 GCF_036898095.1 Palaemon carinicauda
CTTAAGGTATTTTTAAAATTTCGTACCTGACAGTGATATGTGTATGAACTTATGAGTATACTGTATGTGTGTGTGTTTTATGATATGTGGTAATGACAGATATACTTATCATTTTGATGACTATATGTCAGAGTATGATATTATTTAAAAATATTTTTTCTTTCGAGAAACGTTTTAGTATATTCGAAGTAAGCCTATATACAGAGAAAAGCTTTTCTTATATATATTTTTTTCCTTATCAAATTTAATATTTTCAAATCTAAATATTGTATAGTTTTGATATTTTGAAAACCCGTGATTTCTGGATTATACGTTTTTTTTTTTTTTTTCAATTCGCTTCAACATCTTTACAGAGCAGAATTATAATTCTAAAGAATTATATGACGATTTTGAGATAAGTTTCGTGGTTCATTGGCATAAGAGAATATTGGAAGTAGTTTTTATAAAATAAAAATCCATTTAACATAGAAATCATAAATTGTTAAATTATCCTCGAGAACATCAAACCACCATAAGAGTAAGCAACTAAATTTTAAGAAAAGATAGTTGGATGTTAATGGCATCTAGATAGTAGAATGACTATAATACGTCTTCAGTTTGAAACATGAGGTATTTATGGCATCAACGAGATGTCATACCGTAGAGAACAATGTTTTACCTCCTGACAGCAATAGATTAGGCGCTCTATTTTTAAGTGTGTCGGCTAGCTATTAACTATTAAGCTTGGTCCGAGATTGGGTTACCGATGCACCGGTTAAGACAACAGGTAGGTAGATAGTACTTTATTCTTAACCACTGAAGAATGGAGACCTGCTACTTGATTGACATCTTTTTTTAGTGTTATATTATATTTCTTTTAATGCCCAGACAAGTAGATTGAAATATAGATATAATTCATCATCATCTCCTCCTACGCCTCCTGACGCAAAGGGCCTCGGTAAGATTTCGCCAGTCGTCTCTATCTTGAGCTTTTAATTCAATTCATCATCTCTTACTTCGCGCTTCATAATCTTCAAACCTTTTAGGTCTGGGTCTTCCAACTCTTAATTATAATTAGATAAACATTTTTGTCACTTACAGAAATGTACAAATTAGGGCCAAGTTTAGACAAGTATATTGAAAGAGTGATAAATAAACACCTTTTGTCACTTGACGAAATGAAAAGAATTAAGGTTAAGTTAGAAAATGACATCGCAAAAATAAGTTATAAACAGACCAGTCTCATATTCATTCCCTATGTTTTCCTATGTTCTCATGAATATTAAGTTGACTGATGATGATAACCTAGAGGTATACTCTATGACTGACAACCAGTCTGTCTTCTCAACAAGTTTATTTTTCCTCTCGTTTCGTATTAGTATAGTTCCTTTTGGTCGCTGCAACAACCTCAACATGGATGGGGTGTTTGGGGGAGCCTATAGGTCTATTTGCTGAGTCATCAGCAGCCATTGCCGGGCCCTCCTTGGTCCTAGCTTGGTTGGAAAGGGGACTTGGGTGCTGATCATATGTATGAATGGTCAGTCTCTAGGGCATTGTCCTGCTTGATAGGGCAATGTCACTGTGCCTTTCCTGTGCCATTCATGAGGGACATTTAAACCTTTAAAGCATACCCACTCGCGAAAGGGATAGTAACTACTGTATCACTCAATTATCAACAAGTGTCATTCTCGCAAATGATATTAATGATAGTAATAGTAATAACTAGAGGGCCACTCAGTAGAGCGCAGACCTCCACCGCGGCATCTTATTTCTCGACCTTTTGCTCGACCTCGACCTTCACCTTGGCCTTTGACCTTAACATGTATTAATTGGCGTGGATTTTCCTACACTCAAATATGAACCAAGTTTTAAGTCTCTGTGACAACGATGTCCAAACTTATGGCTGATTGCGTGAATTGGATTGTGACCTTGACCTTTCGAAATTCAAAAATTTCCAATTTTTTATTTAACAGTTAATCCATGCAAGTTTCATTACTCTACGATTAAAATTGTGGCCGGTAAGCTGTTCCCAAACAAACACACAAACAGAGATGAAAACATAACCTCCATACAGCTTCGTTGGCGGAGGTAACAATTTACTAGTATCTCGTAGCTAATATTAAGACATACAAGGTAAACTTCAGTGCTACGCGAAATCAGGGAACAGATAGCTTGAATATAAAGGGAACACATTGAAACCTGCAAAGATGATCTCCACGTTTGCGAAGATATTTGAGGTGGAAATTGTTACCAATTTTCTTTTCAAAATCTTTTGTGAAGATTCTTTCACCGCAATTTTCTTCCGAGAGAATCCCAAGAAATGTGTCGGAACCGAAAGTTAAGTTGGAAAGAATAAACACTGTTTCTGGTGTTGGACTGATACACAAGTTACGGAAGAGTTAGGTTTCTTCGATATGCATACAGACGCGCATTCATACACACATACATTATATATATATATATATATATATATATATATATATATATATATATATAATATATATATATATATATATGTATATATAAAATATTTATATACATATATATACATATACATATATATATATAAATATATATATATATATATATATATACACATACATTATATATATATATATATATATATATATATATATATATATATGTGTATGCTGTATATATGTATTTGTATATATAAATATATATATATATATATATATATATATGTATGTATATATATATATATATATATATATATATATATATATATATATATATATATATATATATATATATAAAGTGCTTGATTTGTCGCCGTAAAATGATCAATTCTCATCCCTATTCTCTTCATCGTATTTCACCTCATTGCTCATTGGTTTCATACCTGCTTTGTCTTGCTATTTACATTATTATTTTAGTCCCTCGGAAAGAGAGAGAGAGAGAGAGAGAGAGAGAGAGAGAGAGAGAGAGAGAGAGAGAGAGAGAGAGAGAGAGAGAGAGAGTTAGTTCTTAGAAAAGGGGCAAATTGCATGGAAGCTCATTTTCCTATAATATCGTACACACAGAAACAGACAGACAGACAGGCGTCTGGGGGGGAACTATTCTATTGATTAACCTACACCAAGTATTGACCGTCTTGGTTGGTTGGTAGTGGATGGGTGGCTGGATATGGATAGAGCAGCGAAACCGTTCTGGATGAGTAGGACAAGGATTTAAGGGGATCTTGAAGACCTACATTATTATTATTATTATTATTATTATTATTATTATTATTATTGTTGTTGTTGTTGTTGTTTTTATTATTATCATTATTATTATTACTACTACTTGCTAAGCTACAATCATAGTTGGAAAAGCAGAATGCTATAAGGCCAGGGGCTCCAACAAGGAAAGTAGCCCAGTAAGGAAAGGAAAAAAGGAAATGGGAGAGGTAATTAACTATTAAGATAAATTATTTAAAGAACAGTAACAACACTTAAATGAATATTTCATACATAAAGTACTAAAACATTAAAAAACAAGAGGAAGAAAAATAAGATAGAAAAGTGTGCCTGAGTGTAACCTCAAGCAAGAAAACTATGGTTTGATTTTGGAGTGTCCTTCTCCCAGAAAAGTTGCTTACCATAGCTAAATAGTCTCTTCTACCCTTACCAAGAGGAAAGTGGCCACTGAACAGTAGTTAACCCCTTAAGAGAATGACTTTCCCAGGGAAGATAATTAAGTTAAATTTGGATTATTGATGTGATTCGTAAATTTGTGTATAGAATGTTTGTCAGTGTAACCTTAAATTGTTATGAAAATCTATGTGTGAGTATTGATTCAACTATTTGCAAACCAATAATGTTACTTTGTTTTACATTATGTAGATATAAATTTAAGAGATCAACGTGTATGTTTTTTTTTCAGGTAGAAGATGGTTTAGATAATGTTACTTTGATGTATATTTTGTAGATATAAACTTAAAAGATTTGGGGTGTTTCCTTTTTCAGTCAGAAGATGGTTTTAAATTTGGGTGAAATATATTTATACATTCAATTGCGAAGCAAAATCCAATTTATATATCACTGAATGAGGATACAAAATATAAACTAAAAGAATAAATTTAACGACGAAGAACTTTCTAAGGTTATAATGAACAATAAAAAGGGGAATAATGCAGATTATAATGATGTTAGTCATGTTGAGTTCCCACTCATAGTTAACAGTATTATTTTCTGTTGATTGAATCCCCCCCCCCCTTTTTTTTGGCACTGAAGAAAAAGTTGTGTGAATTAATTACAAAGTGTGAAAATTGTTTCATAAAACTCATATTGCAAAATGTTTTTAATTTCCTTTTTTTTTAGCCTTCGTAGATTTTTGCTGCACTCTTTCAAGTCATTGGGAAATATTGGATGAGCAATGTCATCAACTGAATAGATCGGTAACTTTTATCATAATAAAAACTAATCTATAATTGATTGATTATTTTATTTTAATAAAAACTAATCCATAATTGATTGATTGGTTTATTTATCACTCATGTTAAACATAAGGAGGAAAATTCTACGAACATAGAAAAGTTAGTGATGCAAGGGTAGAAGATGATGTTATTAAAGATTAGTTCCCTCGAACACTATGAAAGTAGTTATTGTTGAACATTTTAGTTTTTCCCAATGTATACTTTTTAAATGCTTTCAGTGAAAAGTTGAGGTTTGCCTCTAAATAAACATAAACATACCTGTCAAAAGACTAAGAAATTCAGTTTGCAAATTTTGATTTCAAATTGCCCAAAATCGCATTCCTGCCATTGGCAAAAGTGTACAGTTGGCTTCATTAATTCAGGTACATATCACAGGAAGCTAAGGAGAGGTCTTGGCACTCTACAATGTGGAATGTAATGATGTGTTTAGCAAAAGAGAAATACTTGGTAACGTTGCCTGGAAAACAAAGTACTTGAGCTTGTAAACACGTAATAATTTTTATTTTATTTTAAGAAGTGTTGTATAGCAGAAAAATGTTATTTTACTCAACAGCACTTCCCATGAAGTGTACTGGAATTGATAAAGCCAATTTTACATAGTTCTAATTCAGTGTCTTTGAAAGTATTTGATCCTCATATTTCAAACTAATAGACTTAGACGCCTCTATAGATTTTTCAAGAATTTAGTAAAGATTAACTAGTGATGGGGATATTTATCTTAATCATATCTGGTCAGTTGCTCTTAAGATCTTTGGTGAAATTCCTACTTCTGTTTCTGATTTAAGAAGGACTTTTAGCCTGATCTGACTAAAGCCTTTGCCATTGAAATTCTCAAAATCCTTGGTAAAATTCCTACTTTTGCTACTGATGTAAGAGACTTTTGGCCTGATCTGACTAAAGACACTCACTGAAATTCTCAAAATGTTTTCTGAAATTCTTACTTTTTCCTTCTGATTTAAGAAAGACTTTTAGCCTGATCTGACTAAAGACACTCACTGAAATTCTCAAAATGTATTCTGAAATTCCTACTTTTTCCCTCTGATTTAAGAAAGACTTTTAGCCTGATCTGACTAAAGACACTCACTGAAATTCCCAAAATCTTTGGTAAAATTCCTACTATTGCTACTCATTCAAGAAAGACTTTCAGCCTGATCTGAGTGAAGACTTTGCCATCGGAACTCACTGCTTAAGATTTCAGCCTTCCTCTTGCAAAATCCCTTTCCATTTTTTTTTATGATGATTAATATTATTGCTATTATTATAAGTTGTTTTATAAATAGTAACAGTAGAATGAACTGCTTTTACTGTATTGTAAATAGCATTTCTGCTTTTTCCCTTTCTTTTTGTAGTTGTCTCCTCATCTCTTTCCCTTCATCAAATGCTCCCTTGCTTTACTCATTAAAATCGCGATTATTCACATCTTTACAGATTGACTTCTTTTCTTTCATTCGAGAACCCCTTTGTAGCTCATTATCTTTGCGTGATGCCTGATTTGATTTATATGTATCTGAGTGAGCCACTCGAACATTGCCTTGGTTTTAATTAATATTTTATTCATCTTGAAGTTTCACGCGAACATTTAGCTTAGCTTTCACTCATTATTTTTTCCATTTGAAAATCTGAACGTGGAGACAGTTGTTGGTTACACTACTTTGAGCGGTTTATTTAGATTAATTTAGTGCAGTACTTACTTATACTTGCTTACCGTATTGCTATCTTGTCTCATGGGAGTTTTTGACTTACATCAATAATAATGATAATAAATAATAATAATAATAATAATAATAATAATAATAATAATAATAATAATAATAATAATAATAAAAATAAATTTAATAATAATAATAATAATAATAATAATAATAATAATAATAATGATAATAATAATAACACATTTCCAACGGGGCTCAGAGAAAAACTAGACCAGCCTATTCCTCCTTTGTCCTTAAACTTAAGAGTTGGGGTAGAGTTCTCTTGCTTGAGGGTACACTCAGGGTCACTATTCTATCTATTTTCATTTTTCCTTTCCTCTCTGGGCTATTTCCCTATTGGAGCCCTTGGGCTTAAAGAACATGGCTTTTTCAAACAGGGTTGTAGTGTAGCTAATAATAATAATAATAAGTAAATTTCAGAGGGTTTCAAATACATTAAAGGGTATGAAAGTTAAAACTTCTTTGGCCAATACAAAAATATGAGTTTGACAATAGTCTTTCAGTCGAGAAACATGCCAAGCGCCATTTTTAAAAAGTGTCAGAAATCGCGATTGAAAATTGCCAATTTTCAAATTATTTATATTATTATTATTATTATTATTATTATTATTATTATTATTATTATTATTATCATTATTATCAATATAATAATAATAATAATAATAATAATAATAATAATAATTATTATTATTATTTTATTATTATTATCATTATCATTATCATTATTATTATTATTATTATTTTTATTATTATTATTATTATTATTTCTATTATTATTATTATTATTATTATTATTATTATTATTATTATTATTATTATTATTATTATTATTATTCAATCACGATTTCTGACACTTTAAAAATGGCGCTTGGCATGTAGTATTGTACCTACTATAGAGAAGGTTCATCATTTACACATACTGCGCCAGTCACCCTTACAATGTAAGCTCCCCTTTTTCCAATAGATTTCACAGAGATCAAAACTTTTCTTAACATTTTAACAACATTTATTAAACATTTGACCTAGATTAATGTCCTCACCTTTTCGATTACCTGGCCTTTATCGTAAATGCTACACTCCAATCCGATATGTCTCTCTTGTCTAATCTATACACACATATTACTAACCCATTTTCGTCCGTTTATTCCATAGTAGAGGAGTATCTAGAGGTGCGTTGATATACCTAAAGATAACTTTATGTTTCTTGCAGCACACAAACTACTTGTTTTATTTGATATATATATATATATATATATATATATATATATATATATATATATATATATATATGTGTGTGTGTGTGTGTGTGTGTGTGTGTTTGTATGTGTATGTGTTTTTTGTTATATATGCCATGTATGTATGTATGTATATATAGATTATATATATATATATATATATATATATATATATATATATATATATATATATATATATATAGATTATATATATATATATAATATATATATGTGTGTGTGTATTGTGTATACATACATACATACATACATACAGTATATAGTCCATGTGCCATTTTGAAATATCTTCAAGACCTTAAGAATATGGTATTCTTTTCATGAGAAAATTGAGTTTCTTCCCTCCATTCCAATGGTTACGGATTAAGAAACTTGTCCTCTCGGAGTGTCTATGGAAGTTTGATTTTGTTTGCGGACCTCAAACTTTCTAAGTTTTTTCAATGCTGTGAAGAGGATTTTCGGCTATTTCTTTTCTATATAACTTTAGTCAGATAAAATAAAAAAAACGGTTTACTTAGTAACGGAAGGGACTGATTCATTTGCAGTTGTCATTATTATTATTATTATTATTATTATTATTATTATTATTATTATTATTATTATTATTATGATTTTCGGCTATTTCTTTTCTTTATAACTTTAGTCAGATAAAAAAAATTTTTTTACATAGTGAAGGAAGGGACTGATTCATTTGCAGTTGTCATTATTATTATTATTATTATTATTATTATTATTATTATTATTATTATTATTATGATTATTATTATTATTATTATTATTATTATTACTGCTTGCTAAGCTACGACCCTAGTTGGAAAAGCAGGATGGTATAAGCCCATGGGCTGCAACAGGGAAAATAGCCCTGTGAGGAAAGGAAACAAGGAAAATGTAAATATTTTAAGAATAGTTTTATCATTATTATTATTATATTATCATTATTATAATTATTATTATTATTATTATTTTATTATTATTATTATTATTATTATTATTATTATTATTATTATTACTGTTTGCTAAGCTACAACCCTAGTTGGAAAAGCTGGATGCTAAAGTTTTGCCCAGGGGCTGTAACAGGGAAAAATAGACCAGTAAGGAAAGGAAACAAGGAAAAAGTAAATATTTTAAGAATAGTAGCATTAAGATGAATACAACATAATGTAATCAATTATCACTGCCAATACTGGAAAGAGTTATCTTCAGTATTACGTATAGTTTTATCTTCAAAAAGCAATATTGTCCTTATTCAATTTTGCTAGACGGCTAAAATTTTTTTAAACAATTGAAGGTCAACGGTTGTAGTGGCCGATGTGGTAACGTCCCCGACTGGTGACTGCTAGGCTGGGGTTCGAGTTCCGTTCAAATTCGTTAGTTCCTTTGGTCGCTGCAACCTCACCATCCTAGTGAACTAAGGATGGGTGGTTTGGGGAAGCATATAGGTCTTATCTGCTGAGTCATCAGGAGCCATTGCCTGGCCCTCCTTGGGCCTGACTTGGGTGGAGAGGGGGCTTGGGCACTGATTTTATATATGTGTGTATGTATATATATATATATATATATATATATATATATATATATATATATATATACACATATATATATATGTGTGTGTGTGTGTATAGATTTATATATGTGTGTATGAATATATATATATATATATATATATATATATATATATATATATATATATATATATATACTGTATATGGTCAATCTCTAAGGCATTGTCGTGCTCGATAGGGCAGTGATACTGTCCCTTGTCTCTGCCATTCATGAGTGGCTGGTAAAACCTTTAAACCCCTTAAAATTATCTCTTAGTTTGTGAGTCAAAAGTTCGATTCCTGCTCCAATCTACTAGTTTCTAGTGGTGTCTGGAACCTTCTCATCCTTGTGAGCTAGGTATGAAGGTTTGGGGGACTCTGCTTACTGAGTCAGCAGGAGCCATTGCCTTGCCTTATTTCCTTTCCTCACCGGGCTATTTTACCCTGTTGGAGCCCTTAGGCTTATAGCATCTTGCTTTTCCAACTAGGGTTGTAGCTTAGCTAGTAGTAGTAGTTGTAATAATAATAATAATAAGTCTCATTTAGGCTATACATAGTCGGTCCATTGGACAGTACACTGTACCTTGCTGTTGCCGCTCATGAGAAACCTCTAAGACAGTTTGGGGTACTCTACAGATAATCTGCTTGCTGAGTCAGCAGGAGCCATTGTCTTGCCGTTCCTGGTTCCAGCTTGGGTGAAGGTGTGGCTTGGGGCTGATCTCATATAGGCTTTACGTTGTCAGTCTCTTGGACATTGAACTCTACCTTGCCCCTGCCGCTCATGAGGAACCTTTAAGACCGTTATTTTTCATGATCTCGGAATTAAATGTAACGTACTTTGCCTAGAGAAAATGAAATGTAGAAACCCATTTTCGATTTTTTTTTTCTTAATAACTAGGTTTTGTAGATCCAGGGTCTAGGAGTATAAACATATGTTACAAGCTTAGAATCTAGATAATGAAACCCATTTTCGTTCGCGTGAGAATTTTTATTGATTTCGTTTGATATTCAAGAATGCACTTTAAATCGTTTAGATACGATGTAAAGAGTATTGATATATCATGTAAGACAAGTTTTGCG
>NC_090748.1:8258220-8268220 GCF_036898095.1 Palaemon carinicauda
AGAAGAAGAAGAAGAAGAAGAAGAAGAAGAAGAAGAAGAAAGAAAGAATCTTCCCTCAAAATTAGTATGGAATGTTCAAACGGCAGATATGTCAAGAACTGTAATAAATGTAGATATCTCTCTAGATGCAAATATCTCTTTATAAGCTAAAAGACGAAGAATAATATGAAGTGGAATTGAGAGAAATTTAGTAAAAGATAAATAAATCGGTTTATTAACGTTGATAAATTAATGAAAACTCCGGAATAATATAGAGCCAAACTGAAATAAAACTTTGATGAACTCTTGATTCTTTATAAGCTGAAAGAAATTTAATAGGAAATAGATAATTTGCTTTATTAACTTTGATAAATTAAGGAAAACTCTGGAATAATATAGACCCAAACTGAAATAAAACGTTCATGAACTTTAGATATCTATAAAATATTTTTTTTTTTATCCACTATAAATAAAAGAAAACTACCACTGCTGCTGTTTGTCTCAGTAATTCATGTTGATTTCTGTGCCGCAGTGCTGTGCATTCTGCAACAGTATCAAGCAACAGAGGAAACAGCAAGTGAAGTTCTTGCTGCTACTGGGGTTGCATGACGATGAACTTCACCGCTCGTGGTTAAACTTCAGACTTGCAGATTGCAATTTCTCTAATTAGTTCGAAGTCAAACTCATTCTATAGCAGAAGCTGGTAAGAGTAAAGGTGACTTTTCAGATTCTGTTGGTTTTCATTGTCTTTCTTTATGTATATATACAGTATATATATATATATATATATATATATATATATATATATATATATATACATGTGTATGTATGTATGTATGTGTGTATATATATATATATATATATATATATATATATATATATATATATATTACATTGGATCCTTCTCTCTGGTTACGGTTCATTTTCCCTTTGCCTACACACACCGAATAGTGTGGCCTTTTCTTTACATATTCTCCGCTGTCCTCATACACCTGACAACACAGATGATCAAACCGTTCTTCTTCACTCAAGGCCTACTGTAACTGTTCAGTGAACACTTTACTCTTGGTAATGGTAGAAGAGACTCTAGGAGAAGGACACTCCAAAATCAAACCATTGTTCTCTAGTCTTGGGTAGTGCCATAGCCTCTATACCAGGGTCTTCCACTGTCTTGGGTTAGAGTTCTCTTGCTTGAGGCTACACTCGGGCACACTATTCTTTCTTATTTCCCTTCTTGTTTTGTTAAAGTTTTTATAGTTTATATAGGAGATATTTATTTTAATGCTGTTACTGTTCTTTTAATACTTTAGTTTTCCTTGTTTCCTTTCCTCACTGGGCTACTTTCCATGTTGGAACCCTTGGGTTTATAGCATCTGGCTATCCCAACTATGGTTGTAGCTTAGCAATTAACAGTAACATATATATATGTGTGTGTATTATATTGTATATATATATATATATATATATATTTATATGTGTGTATATATATATATATATATATATATATATATATATATATATATATATATATGAGTGTGTATATGGGAGGTGATAAGTTGTCACAAATCGATCAATCAACTTTGTCAGTTGTTTCTTTATTTATTGTTTTGTTCGTGTAATTTCTTTGTCATTGAGGCCACCTTTTAACAGCTTTTTTTAAGTTTTATGTGATTCCTACCTTAGCGTCATTTGTAGGCCTACTGTTCAGTTAAATGTTACTTATCAATTATTCAAGTTGTTTAATAATGATGATAATAATAATTATTATGAATTTCCTATATTTTCTTTTTCATAATTTTCATTATGTTAATTGTATCTTCAGTAATACAGTTATCTTATTTCTTTTGTTGTAACGCTGAATTTTCTTGACTAATTTTGTAATCCACGATTATGTGTGTATATAGATACACGCATATGTGAATTTTCTATGTAAGTGTTACGAATGATATGCATGCATGTCTTTATACAGTATGTATACATAATGATATCTAAATATACATATATAATAGTATTTTTACCTTATTGCATATCAGTACTGGTCGTACTGGGCCAGTACTGATATGTTGAAGTTCATACCTTTTAGGCTGTACCAACCGTGTGTCACACGATGGTACATAGTAACGACATTTCATTTTGTGTATATATTATGCTTGTATCTTCGCTCTCCCCTCGCACTAAAAAGAACCTGAATAAACATGTCTGCTTTTCTCACCGAGAGAAGGTTGTGACTCAAAGACAGGAGGAAAGCAACTGAGTAGTTTTATTAGAGAACACTCACCTTTATATACAAAAACTCAATGCAGCAGGAAATTTCCTGTTCAACCGGTTAACAGTTAACGGTGAGAAAAACAGGCATGTTTATTCAGGTTCTTTTTAGTGCGAGGGGAGAGCGAAGATACAAGCATAATATATACACAAAATGAAATGTCGTTACTATGTACGATCGTGTGACACACGGTTGGTACAAGGCCTAAGTTTAGTGAGGCTGACTAAATTTCACACAACCTAAAACGGTTTCCTGACATCCGTGAGATAATTGAAGGATAGTGTTCCTAAATTATTATTTTATATATTTCATCAAATCCATTATCCATAGTCCATCTATGTGTCTTCTAAGGTTCTTGTTACGATGTTTTTTTTTATGTTCCAAATTATTAGTTTTTTAGTTTAAGTTTCATTTTGCTTTATTGAATTTAACATATTTTCATTAGTAAGGAAATATGTAACCAATCATATTTACATTTAGCATAAATAACCTACTGTATATGAAATATTTAAATACTGAAAATTACTTTCGTGGCTTATTGTACTTGTATTTATTATTATTATTATTATCATTATTATAATTATTATTATTGTTATTATTATTATTATTATTATTATTATTATTATTACAAGGTAGACTATAACCCTAGTTGGAGAAGCAAGATGCTATAAGCCCAAGGGCTCCAATAGGGAAAAATAGCCCAGTGAGGAATGGGTACAAGGTAATAAATACTCTAAAAGAGAAGAATAAACAATCAAAATAGATATTTCAGGAACAGTATCCCAATATTACTTTTATGTACTATATATGCTTTCCATCGGGGGGGGGGGGTTGTTATTTTGATTCATTTGATGTGATTGGCTTCAATGGTAATTGAGACATGTCACGGCTTTTATGGGAAATCATGCCATATGCAGTCGTGATTATTCATATCTTGTAAAACTGGATAATCCATTCAAAAGAGATTTCTTATAATTTTAGGCATTTTTTTTTCTTTATTGCCTATTTTATTACCTTTGCCAACGAAGTTGGAAGGAGGTTATGTTTTACCCCCTATTTGTGTGTTTGTTTGTAAAAAGCTTCCTGGCCACAATTTGAATCGTAGAGTAATGAAACTTGCAGTTATTAACTGTTAGATAAAAAGCTGGAAATTTTTAGATTTTGGAAGATCAAGGTCAAAAGTCAGGGTCACAGTCAAACAAAATGTCCAATTCACGTAATTAGCCTTGAGTTTGGTTATCATTGTCACTGAGACTTCAAACTTGATTCATATTTGAGCGTATGAAAATCCATACCAATTAATACATGTTAAGGTCGAAGGTCAAGGTCAAGTAAAAGGTCGAGAAATAAGCTGCCGCGGAGGAGGTCTGTGCTCTACTGAGTGCCCCTCTAGTTTTTTCCCCCTGGTTTTTTTTTTTTCTGATTCATCCGCTTATTCAATCATCTTCTTATTTCTGGTACTTTTTAATATTTCAGTGTCATAGTAAAACCAATTTTATCCCATTTAGGTTTTTGGAAGCATTCAGTCTAGTCTTTCCTACTGCAGATTTGATCGAAATTTCGTCTGTGGTTTAAGGAAATGATGACATGAAAGACCGTAGAAGAATTATCTCTGGGAGACATTTATGGCTGATTATGCGAATTGGACATTTTGCTTGACCGTGACCTTCCAAAATTTAATCATTTCCAGCTTTTTGTATAACAGTTAATCCCTGCAACTTTCATTACTATACGATTAAAATTGTAGCCAGGAAGATGTTCACAAATAAACACACACACACACAAACAATCTGTTCATTTTGTTTATCTTGGAGTAATTTTTGGTGACTAAATTACTTCGTTAGTTTATCATATGATATGAAGATTAATAGAAGAAAAATAAAAACGTTTTTAATGATTAATGTTAGTTGCTAGTTTTTCCTGCTTCCCCACTTTCACTTTAGAATTGGAAAAGTAGAAATATTTTCTCGTGTAATAGGAAATTGAAACTCTTCTGTATTAATTATTTTCCCTCAGTATTATGGTATGATTAATTATTTTCCCTCAGTATTATGGTATGATTAATTATTTTCCCTCAGTATTATGGTATTATTAATTATTTTCCCTCAGTATTACGGTATTATTAATTATTTTCCTTCAGTATTATTGTATTATTAGTTATTTACCTTCAGTACTATATTATTATTAATTATTTTCCCTCAGTATTATGGTATTATTAATTATTTACCTTCAGTATTATAGTATTATTAATAATTTTCCCTCAGTTTTATGGTATCATTGATTATTTTTCTTCAGTATTATGTTATTATTTTCCTTTAGTATTGTGGTATGATTAATTATTTTCCCTCAGTGTTATTGTATCATTAATTATTTTCCTTCAGTATTATTGTATTATTAGTTATTTACCTTCAGTATTATAGTATTATTAATAATTTTCCCTCTGTGTTATGGTAAACAATGTGTTGTAACCACACAAATCCACACATGTAGTAGATGACTTACCAATATTGATGATTAGATTTGTTATTATTATAAAATTCAATTCCGTATTTCAGTTGATTATAAACATTCCTGTTTCAACGAAGCGTCTATTTAAAAAATACATTTAAAATGTATTTATTGTTCTTCAATAAAACACGCGTTTTAATTGAATTGAGAGCTTTGGCCGGATTTAGACATCAGCTTCGCCATGGATTTAAGTTTCATTTAAATGTATCCATCCGGGAAGTCAGGTATCTCTTGTTTGTTACATTTCATTTTAATTTGAAAGACTGCGAAACCAGGATACGAGTCTGACCTCCGGCTCTGCTATTAGGCTAATTTCCCCTCAGCTATTTATTTTGGTGGATCAGATTTGTTATAAATTAACTGTTAAAAGGCCCCTACACACGATCAATTTTTTCGTCAATTAATTGATATCAATTTATTGACGTCAATGAATTGATGGAGAAATTGACCGTGTGTAGGGGACATTGATATCAATTTAATTGAAACAATTTCATTGAATCAATTTCATTGAATCAATTCATTGAGAGATCAAAGATCCTTTGATATTTATTGATGGGTCTTCAATAAAATTGATCGTGTTTGGGCAAAGCATCAATATATTGATCAATAATTTAGTGTTTTCCCAGCAGTGAAAGAGTCGTCATCATAGAGCCAGAGATGCTTTCATCTCGAAGTTACGAATCAAACTGAAAATTGAAGTAAAATCATTGACCGTGTGTAAGCACAGTGATTTCCGCAATTTCATTGTCGTCAATAAATTGATATCAATTAATTGACGAAAAAATTGATCGTGTGTAGGGGCCTTTAGTCTTCTAACTGAATCACGTTTCATAGAATTAAAGTTTGTATGATTGAATGATCACCTTCCAACTTAAATTTAAAGGTTTAAAGGCTGCTCATGAATGGCAGAGGCAAGGGGCAGTGATAATGCCCTAGAGACTGATTATGTATACATAATATCAGCCCCAACCCACTTTCCCTCCCAAGCTATAACCAGGGAGGGCCATGCTATGGCTGCCGATGACTCTGTAGGTAGACCTATACACTTCCCTAAATCCCCACCCTTAGCTCACAAGGATAGTGAGTCTGAAGACTCTATTAGAAACGATTAAGCTTGAGCGGGTCTCGAACCCAGTCCAGCAGGTTGCGAGCCAGGGATGTTTTAATTGGCCACCAAATCTTTTGATATGGTATGGTTACCTTACACCTTGAAGAGGGCCAATATGTATTTGTGGAAATATACTTATTTATTTATATTTACTCTGTTCCTTTTATGGGTCTTTTTGAAGAAACATATCAAACTGTTCGATTACAGTTATAAGTAAATTATGGTATGGTTAAGTTATGTAATTTTCTCTTTCCGATGTTACACATATTTTATAAGACTTCCTTTTCGAATTTTCTATTCAATATACTTTTGTATTTGTTTTGAATTTCATACTTTAAAGTAAATGGACTTTTGTTAGATTATGTTGCAAGGATTAAAGATATAGTTTCCAAATGATTAGTCCAGCAAGTATGATATTTATTGTTGTGAAAGATTTTGAAGTGTATTTATATTCACAGTAAAGTGATATGAAAGAGGAGCTTAGAAGACCTTTGTAGATTTGAGTGTTTATTTTATCGTCAATTTATTCATTTGATTGAAAATGATTGAAGAGTCACTACGCTCATCTCTTGCTTTAAGTAAGGCTAATTATAATACCAACTATACTCAATTTTTTTTAATGAGGCGCATTTGCACCGACTCGTAGGGGTGCCCTTTTAGCTCGGGAAAAGTTTCCTGCCATGTGATTGGTTAGAATTATTTTGTCCAACCAATCAGCGATCAGGAACCTTTTCCGAGCTAAAAGGGCACCCCTGCGAGTCGGTGCAAATATGCCTCACTAAAAAGAATTGACTTTAGAGGGGCACTCAGTAAAGCGCAGACCTCCGCCGCTGCAGCTTATTTCTCGACCTTGACCTTGACCTATGACCTTAACATGTATTAATTGGCGTGGATTTTCATACACAAATATGAACCAAGTTTGAAGTCTTTGGGACAACGATGTCCAAACTAATGGCTGATTACGTGAATTGAACATCTTGCTTGACCATAGCCTTGACCTTTGACCTTAACCTTCCAAAATTTAATCATTTACAAGTTTTTACATAACATTTAATCTCTACTAGTTACATTACTCTATGAATAAAACTGTGGCCAGAAAGCTGTTCACAAACAAACACATATACACACAACACACAATTAAACACACCTCCGCCAACGAAACATAACCTCTTTCCAATTTCGTTGGCGGTGGTAATAAGATTACACTGTTTTGGTTTTGGTTTTCTTAGTTAAATATGAAAATAAATTTCAAAAAGTGTATCTTTATTACACCGTATCAATAAACTCGATTTGATTCTCTCTCTCTCTCTCTCTCTCTCTCTCTCTCTCTCTCTCTCTCTCTCTCTCTCTCTCTCTCTCTCTCAATGATCGTGATGGGATTGAAATGCCAAAGGTTTTCTACCATGGATATTGCCATATAATCATATGAATGTATTTTGAATCATCATTAATAAAGTTGGCCTTTTCCACCCGATTGCTTGATAATTGCTTCCATTTTATTTGGTCGCATTGAACATCAGACAAACTTACATAATTTTACTGTATTCCAAATCCTCATCGCATCTCACTTTGTTTTCGTAATTTACCAAGAAATTTGAAGGGTATGCTGTTTTGAGGTCGATTTTTTTTTGTTTATGTGTGTGTGTGAGAGAGAGAGAGAGAGAGAGAGAGAGAGAGAGAGAGAGAGAGAGAGAGAGAGAGGGTAGGGGTGTAGAATGAAAGGCCCTCGGAAGGGTTTTGCGGTTGGGATGTCGGGAGGCCCTTTGTATCAAGGTCCTCCCTCCTTTTAAACTTTTCAGAGTCGTCGAAATTATAAAGTTAGCACAGTTGGGCGATACAGTGAGAATACAGAATACAATTTCCAAAAAGGGAGCGTGGCGAGAGACCCAACTCACGTGTTACGACTCGGAGGCCGAAGATCTCTTTCCCTCTGGGTGCTCAAGTCACCAGGGGGGCCATTAGGAGGTCCATGCGAGTGGGGTTGATAATTTGGGTTAATTTTGGTTAGGATCTGGGTCGAGATGGGGTTGGGAGGTTTCTGTCATCCAAGGTCACCCTTTTTTTTTTTTTTTTTTTTTTTTTTTTTTTTTTTTTTTTTTTGATAGGTTGAACTCCTTGATTAGGTGATATTTCAGATCTTTCCTATTAGTAAAAATAAGGTTTTGTGAAAGGATGTCCCTCTCAGCCAAGATCACCCACTTCTTTTTTTTTTTTTTTTTTTTTTTTTTTTTTGAGGTCGAACTCCTTAAGTGAGGCTTGAGATCACTCCTATTAATAAAAATATGTTTTTGTGAAAGGCTTCGATCATTTTTATAAATAGAATTAATAAAGAACACCACTATCTATGTGTTAATGTGTATGGGCGACTTATGGTTCTGTTGGATCCAACCAAGACATATCAGACCGTCTCTTTTGAGTAGTTCGGTTTCTTTTGATGTTGTCTTGCGGACGCCTTATGATCTTTTACTCAGAAGTCATCTGTGGATAGATTTAGTCATTCGTTGAAGTGATATGACGAATATCCTCTTCTGCGGTTTTGATTTCAAAGAGCAGATGACGTTCGGTTTCAGAAAATTACGTCATAACGTTTGATGAGAAGGAATGTGTGTTGAATCAATATAACATTTGGTATAAAGAAATACAGTATTTTTTCTTTTATGGTATATATTTTATTTATTTTTTTCATTTGCTTTTTACACATATCTTTCATATGTGAATTAATTAATTAATATGACGATGAGGAGATAGGATAGGAATAAAACTTTTTATATGGATTTTTTTGCGATTATATTCTGATATATGACTAATATATGACGATAATAGTAGGTTATATCGGCACAACCCTTGCTGCTTTTTGTTGCTTTAGAGTAGTAATAGATTATGGAGCTGATATTACTGAGACTTCTTAATGTCAAATGAGCTTTGCTCCTTTATTTTTGTATCTGAAATTGGAGTTATAATTTCTTATATATTATCTGCAGAATGAATTTTTTTTTCTTTTTTTTTTTGATAGATTTGTGCTAATCTGTATGAGATGGCGTAATTTTGTGAGGACCAGTAAACCAAATACATATTTCATGATTAGGATAAAGTTTTTTCTTCTTGTATAAAATTGGGTAACTAGAGGGGCACTCAGTAGAGCGAGGACCTCCGTCGTGGCAACTTATTTCTCGACCTATTGCTTGACCCTGACCTTGACCTTGACCTTAGCATGTATTAACGGGCGTGGATTTTCATACACTCAAATATGAACCAACTTTGAAGTCTGTGTGACAACAATGCCCACACTTATGGCTGATTACTTGAATTGGACATTTTGCTTGCCCGTGACCCTGACCTTTGACCTTAACATGTATTAACGGGCGTGGATTTTTTGTCTTGGCAAATTAATATAGAGGACACCAGAGTGGCACTCTGTAGTGCGCAGACCTCCGCCGCGGCAGTTTATTTCTCGACTTTGATCGTGACCTTTGACCTTAACATGTATTATTTGGAGTGAATTTTCATATACTCATATATGAACCAAGTTTGAAGTCTCTGTGGCAACGATGTCCAAATTTATGTATGATAACGTGAATTGGACATTTTGCATAACCGTGACCTTGACCTTGACCTTTGAAATGAGCCTTCCAAAATTTAATAATTTCCAGCCTTTTACATAACAGTTAATCCCAGCAAGTTTCATTACGATTAAAATTGCGTCCATGAAACAGTTCACAAACACACAAACATGCAAACAGGGGCGAAAACATAACATCCTTCCAACTTCGTTGGCGGAGGTAAAAAAAAAAAAATCCATCGATTATAGTCACTAATCGTTACATATTGGTCATGCCGTATTGTAGTATTAAGAATTGTTCATCAATTGATCAATAACGTTATTTTTGTTTTCAGTTTCACATGTATTAAGTGTTTAGAAAGTCCCTTATTACTTCATTATTTATTCTTTACATTGATGAATATATTTTTGATTTTAAAACAAAAATTTCTACTAGAGACAATAAATAAATTCCTGATTATGGTTGCGTTAAATGAACGTTGGTAACACGAAAAATTTCAGTAAATATATCGTCATAGTTTGTCACACACCCATGGCAAGAGGGAGATAGAGAGAGAGAGAGAGAGAGAGAGAGAGAGAG
>NC_090748.1:8273220-8275720 GCF_036898095.1 Palaemon carinicauda
TCTTTTTTTTTCTAGCGAGGCAGATTTTCACCGACTCTCAGGGGTGCCCTTTTAGCTCGGAAACGTTTCCTGATCGCTGATTGGTTGGACAAGATAATTCTAACCAATCAGCGATCAGGAAACTTTTCCGAGCTAAAAGGGCACCGCTGCGAGTCGGTGCAAATGCTCCTCATTAAAATAAATTGACTATAGTGGCTTAAATATCCCCCTATCTAAATGATTGTATATTCACTGATACTCTTATCCTACCATATATAATGTAAAATGTATATCACAGTCAAAGTCCTCTTAGTGATGCTTTGAAATTATACTAGAGAATTCTGGTTAAAAATTCACAAAGCGTTTTAAGTTTCTGCTTTTGGTTTTGTGTTCGTACATTACATGTTTCAGTTCATTTTACGTGCACATACATACACACATGTGTATATATGTATATTTATACAAATATATGTGTATATGCTTTATATGTATGTATATATATATATATATATATATATATATATATATATATATATATATATATATATATATATATATATATATATATATATAATGTGAGTGTGTGTGTGTGAGTGTGTGTGTGTGTGTGTGTGTGAGTGTATGTGTGTGTAGCCTACGTGTATCTGTATGCTTGTTTGTGCGAAACGTGTTTATGTAAACATACAAATAGTGTTTCACTGTTAACAGAATATAAATTAAAAATAGTAACATTATACATTATTTACAGCTAAAAAAAAAAAAAAACTTTTGTTTTACGTCTGCTCTTTGTCGTTCATTTTAAAGTTCTGCCTTTGATTTCATTTGTAAACATCAGCATTTTGTTAGATAATTTTTTTTTTTTTAATCCAATTGTTTGTCTTAGGAAAAGCTTCTCTGCTTGCAATGGAAAACAAGATTTACCTTTTAACTGTTTTGATATGAAAGCATCCTTCCTTGCAGATTGCTGTTCTGATTCCCATTGTATCAAAATGTTGCATGTGAATGTATAATAGATCCTGAAACCACTCGGCAAAATTACTTTTACTCGTAGTAAGTCTTCTCTGCAACACCAGTATGAATGAGAGAGAGGTTGTCTATTTTTTTAGAGGTAGACAAGACCTGCGTATCATATCTTTCGTTTATTGTAGCCGAGTTCTCGCATTTAATATTATTATTATTATTATTTTTTTTTTTTACTTCATGTAAAGCTAATTGCAGCAATTGAAATGAAGCTGTATTCAGGCTGCGCTATACAAATGCTTAATGTTTACCTTCATCTCTTAACTTTTCATTTCGTGTCTCTTTTGGAAATTAAGAAAATTTCTTTTGTTCTTATGGCTTTTGTAGTGGCCGATGTGGTAACGTTCTTGACTGGCTACTGCCAGACTGGGGTTCAAGTCCCGCTCAAACTCTATAGTTTATTTGGTCGCTGCAACCTCACCGTCCTTGTGAGCTACGTATGGGGATTTGGGGAGCCTATAGGTCTATCTGCAGAGTCATCAGTAGCCATTGGCTGGTCCTGCTTGGTCCAAGCTTGGTTGGAGTGGGCTTGGACGTTGATCTTATGTATATATGGTCAATCTCTAAGGCTTTGTCCTGCTTGCTAGGGCAGTGTCACTGTCCCTTGCCTCTGCCATTCATGAGTGGCCTTTAAACCTTCAATGTAGTACTTTTCTATTTGGAAGCTAATGATTTCTGGTGGTATTACGCTGTAGATTATCTTCATCATCATCATCTTCTCCTTTAGCCTATTGACGCAAAGGGCCTCGGTTAGATTTCGCCAGTCGTCTCTATCCTGAGCTTTTAAATCAATACTTTTCCACTCATCATCTTCTACTTCGCGTTTCATAGTCCTCAGACATGTAGGCCTGGGGCTTCCAACTTATCTTGTGCCTTGTGGAGCCCAGTTCAATGTTTGGTGAAGTTATCTCTCTTCCGGAGTGCGAAGACCTGTGGGATTACACTGCTGAAATATTTTTTGTATTCAACAGTAGTGGAAAAATGTCTATCTTTTAGATTCTTTTCCAATTGGAAACTCATAAGCACATGAAAAGGGTTTACTAGTGCTTCCTTTACCTTTTAGCTTTACGCTTTACCTCCTTTCCCATATCCTCTTACTTTGTAGCTTTACGTTTTACCCCCTATCCCATTTCCTCTTACTTTTTAGCTTTACGTTTTACCTCCTTTCCCATTTCCTCTTACTTTTTAGCTTTACGCTTTACCTCCTTTCCCATATCCTCTTACTTTGTAGCTTTACGTTTTACCCCCTATCCCATATCCTCTTACTTTGTAGCTTTACGTTTTACCCCCTATCCCATTTCCTCTTACTTTTTAGCTTTACGCTTTACCTCCTTTCCCATTTCCTCTTACTTTTTAGCTTTACGCTTTACCTCCTTTCCCATTTCCTCTTACTTTTTAGCTTTACTCTTTACCTCCTTTCCCATTTCCTCTTACTTTTTAGCTTTACGTTGTACCCACTATCCCATTTCCTCTTACTTTTTAGCTTTACGTTTTACCTCCG
>NC_090748.1:8280720-8283220 GCF_036898095.1 Palaemon carinicauda
CCAAAGCGAAGGTGGGTGGACTGTATCAAGGATGACCTTCGATCCAAGGGATTAACCGGTGATGAGATGTGGGATGGAGGTAGATGGAGAAAGCTGACCAGAAACATCGACCCCACATAGAAGAAGAAGAAGAATCATAGGAGCACTAGGCACAATCCCAAGATCCCTTAAAAGGAATCTAGAGAAACTAGAGGCTGAGGTAGCTCCAGGAGTCATGTAGAAAAGTGTGATCCTAGAAACGGCGCACATAATAAGAAAAGTGATGGACTCCCAAGGGGGCAGGATGCAACTCGGAACTCTACACTATAAATACCACCCGGTTGAAAAGACTTTGATAGAGGAAAAAAAGAAAAAGAAAAAAAATAATAATGATAATAAGTTGTCGCTCTTCTGGAACAAAACCATTTGCTCATAAGGTGAAACCTTGACTGGAAGTTTCATTTGCTAGTTGTTTCCAGATTTTGTTACTATTGTAGAAAATGTATTTACAGACCCTTTCATGGTCTGGAACAGTGGATTAAGAATATCGATGTACACACAAACAGGCACGCAATCATGCGCATACACACGCACGCACAAATCTATTTATTGATCTATACATTTCTCTGTGCATGAACACTGACATATACCTCGTCATGTACCTAGTAAACTAAAAGGCCGTTCATGAATGGCAGAAGCAATGGACAGTGCCATTGCCCTATCAAGCAGGACAATGCCTTAGAGACTTACCATATTACATATGATCTGCGCCCATGCCCCCTCTCCACCCAAGGTAGGACCAAGGGAGCTAGGCAATGGCTGCTGATGACTCAGCAGATAAGACCTATAGGCTCCCGCAACACCCACCCCCATCCTTAGCTCACAAGGATGGTGAGGTTGCAGTAACCAAAGGAACTATCCAGTATGAGCGGATCTCGAACCCCCGTCTGGCACATCACCAGGCAAAGACGCTACCACCAGGCCATCACATATCATGTCCATATGTTTCGTGGCCTAGAAGGTTTTGCAATCATCCTCATGATAGGGATGTCTCGCGGTCCTTCCGGGGGGGGGGGGGGGGGGGGGCTGAGAACGTTATCATTTTATCGTTTTATTTTTTATTTTTTTTTTTATTTTTTACTGAATTGGTTTTCTTTTTTCCACACTGATTCAAGGGAATATGATACCGGAGAGCAATCACACGCGCGCACACACATACACACAAAAAAATGACGGATCAGTCGTTGAATTTTGATAGGTGGCTTAGAAATACCTAAAGGAAAATAAATTCCTAAAGGAAAATAAATTCCTAAAGGAAAAATAAATTCCTAAAAGAAAATAAATCGCTAAAGGGAAATAAATTCCTAAAGGAAAATAAATTCCTAAAGAAAAATAAATTTCTGAAAGAAAATAATTTCCTAAAGAAAAATAGATTCCTAAAAGAAAATAAATTCCTAAAAAGAATAGGGTTATTAGAAAAAAAAAATAAGGTATTTGTTTACAAGACCAGGCTCTCCATATACTGCCAAATAATGCAAACCTATTGTTTTCCTCTATTACTTTTTCATAATTCAAAAAATATCGCCACATGGAAAACAAGTTAAAATTATAAAAAATACCTTAGAATTATAACAAATAAAAAAAAAAGAATTTGCCTGGTATCCTCATTAAACAACCTGGAACTGACATTGTCAACCAAAGAGAAGTTTGTGATGCAAGTGTACATTTGATATATGTTCAAAATATATACTAAATTAAATAAAGAGTAATTACCCAGAAGTGTCAATATTTGTGAATTGGACATTTTTTATTAAATACTCCATTTTTAATTTATAATGTATTTTTAATATATATCAAATGTACGCTGGTATCACAAACCTGTTTAGTTGACTATGTTGATGATGTCAGTTCTAGATCGTTTAATGAGGAAACCAGGCTAGGTTTTTTTTTATCTTTTTTTATAATTCTATAGTTTTTTATAGCTTTTTATAATTTTATAATTTTTCTTTAATTTTAACTTGTTTCCCATATGGCGAATGGTTTTAAATTATGTAAAAGTAATAGAGGAAAACAATAGCTTTGCACAATTTGGCAGTATTTGGAGAACGTGGTCTTGTAAATAAATACCAAAAATAGAAATATTACTCTCAATAGCTTATTAAGATAAATTTGTAAATCTACGTAGCAATCTAATCATCCACATGCTATAGTTTATGTTCAAAATGAATCTTTCGAATTTTGTGAAAAGACAAGCAGCAGATATTTCTATGCGTAATACCGCCATCAGAAATTGCATGTCATCATTTCGTCCCAATAATCCCAGAACTGCATTACTCAGAAAATTCATATTCCGCGAAAAACTTCGGCCCAATACTGGCTAAAGCCCAGTGATTTTTTTTTCACTTAAATTTTCGTATCTGTAATAAGCAGTATTTGCGTGTGTACTTAGATTAATGAGTGTGTATATATATATATATATATATATATATATATATATATATATATATATATATATATATAT
>NC_090748.1:8290720-8333220 GCF_036898095.1 Palaemon carinicauda
TGTTTGCTGGGTATAAGGTCGACAATATCTCAAAACAGTTTCAGGGTATTACAGATTTAATTATGATGATATGGTTTGATGCGTTTCAAAATCTATAAATTAAATTAGCTCTAGAATTTGTGATACATTGAATATTTAGATATGCACACACACCCACCCCCTCTCACCAGTGTATGATTACCACATGTCCATGCCATCCGAGGGTTTGGGACAGCTGAGGGTGACAAGAAAGTTTTGTATATATATATATATATATATATATATATATGTATGTGTATATATATACATATATATACATACAGTATGTATATATATTTATATATACACACACACACACACACATATATATATATATATATATATATATATATATATATATATATATATATATATATATATATATAATGTGTGTGTGCGTGTGTGTGTAGTCAGACACTTGCTCTTTATTATAATGGGAAGATTAAGGACAAAAACCAAAGAATTAAAGTTTGCCGAAAACCCTTATTCAACCTTGTATAATTAC
Organism: Palaemon carinicauda; assembly: GCF_036898095.1. Lineage (NCBI taxonomy): Eukaryota > Metazoa > Arthropoda > Malacostraca > Decapoda > Palaemonidae > Palaemon > Palaemon carinicauda. The sequence continues at coordinate 8,291,244 of NC_090748.1, forward strand.
GTATCTCTAATCAAAAAGAAAACATTTTGTTTCTAAAAGACACAAACATTGCTAGAGCTTTTTTTTTTTTTTTTTTACTCAGCAAAGAAGTAGAATTTTAACAACCAATCTATCCGAAGTGCTCAGCCAAATCCCTTGAGAGTTTTTTGTCACAAGACCCACACACCTAATTCAATTAATGCTCCAGAACTACGGTTATGCACGCATTCTCTCTCTCTCTCTCTCTCTCTCTCTCTCTCTCTCTCTCTCTCTCTCTCTCTCTCTCTCTCTCGTTTACGTTACGTTAGGGGTTGGGCGCATTACGGATATTGTTATTGTTCATTCCTTTTTATTTGGTAATAAAGATATCTTATATCTATGGGAATGTTAACCTTTTACCCTGTGTACGTCTCTAATTTACGAATTAATGCACATGAACACATATATGTACTACGAACACATACGCATACATGTGCATACACACACACACACATATATATATGTATATATATATATATATATATATATATATATATATATATATAAGATAACATAAACAAATGAGATAAGGTTAATAGTAACTCTCTTTAGGTTGATTATAAGGTTGATTTTGCAAGTACTAAACAAATGGATCTCGGAATAAGATATACAAGTGAAGAGTTCGTCGGATATGGTGCAATATTTGGCTGATGGTGTCTGTACCTTGGACTGTTATTGAATGTGGGAGATATTTGTTAGGCAAACAAAGTGATGCAAGGCTTGATAAGGATACTGGGACTCTTAGATTGCTTTTGGGAGTGACAGGCGAAGATGTGGGAAAGGGGGATTAAGAGATTGAAGGAAGGAGACTTAAGTATCGATAAGATTAAGATTAGGCAGTTAATTCTAATAGCCAGGCCTTCTCCATCATGAGGCTCAATACTACACAGTATTCTAGAAGTTTTATTCCAGCTGTTATCAAGTTGTGGAATGATCTTCCTAATCGGGTAGTTGAATCAGTAGAACTTCAAAAGTTCAAACTTGCTGCAAATGTTTTTTTGTTGACCAGGCTGACATGAGTCTTTTTATTGTATATATATGACATATCTGTTTTGACGCTGTTAATAGTTTATATAGGACATATCTGTTTTGACGCTGTTACTGTTTATAGAATGATATATTGTTAATTAATTCTCATCATTTATTTATTTCCTTATTTCCTTTCCTCACTGGGCTATTTTTCCCTATTGGAGCCCTTGGGCTTATAGCATCTTGCTTTTCCAACTAGGGTTGTAGCTTGGCTAATAATAATAATAATAATAATAATAATAATAATAATAATAATAATAATATAGCTGCGAAAGTGTGATTGCATTGGGTGAGGGGAATAAGTATTCTACTGTATATACACTGTTGAAAATTTGCATTAAAAAACGGTAAATTTCTGGCAACATTTATTCCAGGATTTTTACCGTTTTAGAAACGGATATATTGACGTTAAGGGGTGATATTACGGTCACCAACCCGTAAAAGATAATAACAAAGTAAGGTAAAATTACGGTCGTCTGTATTTTACTATAATGCGGCTGAGAATAGAATATTTTTACGGAGAATATCTGATCTAAATCGCCTTTTTTTTAACAGTGTAGTTAAATGTCATAAATGGAGTTTTAGGAATTATATGAGTGTAAAATTATCTTAGCATAGAAGAATGTTGTATGTTAAAGGTTTTATTGAGAAATTAAGGTCCGTGGTAGAGGGACCGATACGAGAAAAATTGTATGGGACTAATGAAGACAAAATACGAGAGGATCTAGTGTTTGTTATAAAAAGGTTATGAAGGAAGTGATAGAAGTTCATGTGGTATTCATGGACTTCATGAAAACATATTATGGAATTGATAGAGGCACTGTGGGGAGTATTGAAAATATGCATGGTTTAAATGATATATGATGTTCAAAGCAATTAAGATTGTTTATGATGGAAGTGAAGGGTGTGTTGAGTTATGCATTTAGGATCTGAGAAAATTGTGTACTATGTCTCTGTGACATTTCATTGTCTTTATAAATGGAGTGATGGAGAGGTAAGAGAAAATAAAATGGAAGTTGACAAAAATTGTGAGATAAGAAAATGGGTTGTAAATGGGAAAGCAGATATTAATAAATAAATATTTGTATGAATAGAGGAAGAGTAGAGGTGATCTGTTTGTAGAAGTACCTTGAAGTATTTATGAAAATGATGGCAAGACAACAGATAAATGAGTTATGGAATAAAAGGAGCAAGGAAGGTTGCAGAATGTGGTTAAATCATTGGTAAGTGACTTTATTTGCTCCTGGAAGCCTAGGAATATATATATATATATATATATATATATATATATATATATATATATATATATATATAGGATAAATTTTGCACATTTAAACGTGTTTTTCATATTTCAAATAAGCCATATATATTAACACATTAAAGTCTGGATTCTCTTAACGACCTCGGGATCAGAGCCCTTGGCGAAATCACTTAAAGACTATAGTATCTGACCGGCCGAGTTTCGATCCCTGGTCCAGGATACTTGTGTGACATTGACCATACCACGTTAAGATAATCCAGACTTTAATGTGTTAATATATATGGCTTATTTGAAATATATATACATTATATATATATATATATATATACATACATACATACATACATACATACACACACACACACACACACACACACACACACACACACACATAAAGGGAATTGAAGAATGGTAGAGAAACTGTTTTACATAGCATGTGTTTCGTAAGAGGAATCAGTAGAGGTAGGGATGTGGAGACACTCAGATGTAGTTTGAAGGTTAACATATGTTAAGTGAATACAGTTCACAGAGTATTTCGATGGGGCATGCTAATGTGGAAAGAACGGTTGACAATAGATTAATGAAAAGATTTTAGACTATAGCTCAATGGAAAGATTTTTGACAATAAGTCAATAAAAAGATTTTTGACAATAGATCATTTAAATGGTTGATGATAATAGATTAATGAAAAATTTTTAGACAATAGATCAATGAAAAGATTTTTGACAATAGATTAATGAATAGGTTGATGACAATAGATTAATGAAAAAAATTGTTGACAATAGATATATGAAAAGATTTTTGACAATAGATCAATAAAAAGATTTTTGACAATAGATCAATGGAAAGATTTTTGACAATCGATCAATGAAAAGATTTTTGACAATAGATTAATGAAAAGGTTGATGACAATAGATTGATTAATCTATTGTCAAACATCTTTTCATTAATCTATCGTCAAAAATCTTTTCATTAACCTATTATCGATAATCTTTGCATTAATATATATATATATATATATATATATATATATATATATATATATATATATATATATATATATATATATATTAATGTAAAGATTGTCGATAATAGATTAATGAAAAGATGTTTGATAATAAATTAATGAAAAGATGTTTGACAATAAATTAATGAAAAGAGTTTTGACAATGGATTAATGAAAGGATTGTCGACAATAGATCAATGAAAAGATTTTTGACATTAGATTAATGAAAAGAGTTTTGTCAATGGATTAATGAAAAAAGTTTTGACAATGGATTAATGAAAGGATTGTCGACAAAAAATCCATGAAAAGATATTTGACAATAGATTAATGAAAAGATGTTTGACAATAGATTAATGAAAAGAGTTTTGACAATGGTTTATGAAAAGATTGTTGACAATAGATTAATGAGAAGTTAGTTGGTAGCAGATTAATGAAAAGATTGTTGACAATAGATTAATGCATTTTTTTTTTTTACAATAAATCAAATGAAAGATTTTTGACAATAGATTGATGAAAAGAGTTTTGACAATGGATTAGTGAAAAGATTGTTGACAATAGATTAATGAAAAGTTAGTTGGTAATAGATTAATGAAAAGATTGTTGACAATAGATTAATGAATTTTTTTTTTTTTTTACAATAAATCAAATGAAAGCTTTTTGACAATAGATTAATGAAAAGATTTTACAATTCAGAAATACTAAGAGGGAGAAGAGCAATAACCCGAATAGTTTACACTGATTATTATTATTATTATTATTATTATTATTATTATTATTATTATTATTATTATTATTATTATTAGCCAATCTACAACCCTAGTTGGAAAAGCAAGATGCTATAAGACCAAGGGCTCCAACAGGGAAAATAGCCCAGTGAGAAAAGGAAATAAGGAAATAAATAAATGATGAGAATAAATTAACAATATATCATTCTAAAAACAGTAACAGCGTCAAAACAGATATGTCCTGTGTAAACTATTAACATCTTCAAAAACAGATATGTCATATATAAACAATAAAAAGACTCATGTCAGCCTGGTCAACATAAAACCATTCTCTCCAACTATGAACTTTTGAAGTTCTACTGATTCTAATGAAAATACCGTACTATACTAGAAGGAAGCGAGTGCTTGATAGAAGCCTTTATTAGGACAACATATACAGGAGGGTTTTTGTGTATGACTCATAAGCCTTTTGTGTAGATTTATGGAACGGCTAACGATTAAGATGTTTTACCGAGTGTTAATACACCACGCAACAGTGGAAGATGGAATGTGGTAATGATTTGTTTTGTTTTTATTCAACTGAGCCATCCACTGTTAGGGTAAACCCCTTTTATTTCCATTGCCTTTTTCTTGGTGCTTATAGGGACTTTTTTTTTTCTTTTTTATACATTGTGTTAATCCTTTTAACGCTTCATGGTTTATTATTATTATTATTATTATTATTATTATTATTATTATTATTATTATTACAAGCTAAGCTATAACCTTAATTGGAAAAGCAAGATGCTATAATCCCAAGGGCTCCAACATGGAAAATAGCCCAGTGAGGAAAGGAAACAAGGAAATAAAAAACCCTACAAGTAATAAACAAAATCCTTTGGAGATTTGCCCATGCCATAACGAGTAAGATTTATAGTAAGTTTTTTTTTCTATTACTCCGGAATCTCATTTTAAGCGTGATGACAGACTTTTTTTTTCATCTGGAGTCTTTATAGTTCGTCTTGTATTTTGATAAAAAGACAAAGATTCTTTATTTCGAGTTTATGTTAGATTAAAGTGATGCCTTTCCACATTGTAAAGATTGTGTCATATGTGACAAACCACCACTTGGTCTTAATATACGTCTTTAATGATTAACAATTAATATCATTATTGCTATTATTATTATTATTATTATTGTTTTTATTATTATTATTATTATTATTATTTTTATTATAATTATTATTATTATTATTATTATTATTATTATCATTGTTATCATTATTATTATTCATAATAATATATTATGGATATACGTGTTTAATGAGTAACCATTATTATTATTATTATTATTATTATTATTATTATTATTATTATTATTACTTGTTAAGCTATAGCCATGGTTGGAAAAGCAGGATATTATAAGCCCGACTTCTCCAACAGGGAAAATAGCCCAGTGAGGAAAGGAAATAAGGACACTGCAAGAGAAGTAATTAACAACCAAAATAAAATATTTTAAAAACAATAACAACACATATATAGACTGAAAACTTTAAAACTTGAAAAACTTCAAAAAAAAAATAAAATAAAAACAAGAGGAAGAAAAATAAGATAGAACAGTGTGCGCGAGTTTGCCCCCAGGCAAGAGAACTCTACCCCTAGACAGGGAAAGACCATAGTACAGAGGCTATGGCACTACCCAAGAGCTGAGAACAGTGGTTTGATTTTGGAGTGTCCTTATCCTAGAATAGCTGTTTACCATAGCTAAAGTCTCTTACATATATTATAGATGTGAACACTATATGTATGCACATATATTTGGACATTTATGTGTAATCATACCATTTTACGAGGAAAAGTAGAATGTAATTATATCCTTACTGTAACATTCGTTATAATGTAACACGGCGCTTTGTTACGATTGTACTTTTTAGACAAACAAATGCTGAAGAATCTCACTAAATTTATTTTCTCTTTTTTTCCAGGTAAGCTTTACTGTTTTATCGCCAGTCCAGCTATCCCTTGCATTACTAAGTAAGTAAAACCTTTTACTTTTTCTACACGCGACATTTTACGTTAGTCGGAATTAATTGTATTTAAATAGGAAATGAGGGTGAATTAGGAAAAGTGAATTTTTTTAGATATTTTCTACGAACTCTTCTTTTAAAAATCTTTGTCGTGATTTTTTTTTTTTTAGATATTTTCTACGAACTCTTTAAAAAAAATTGTCGTGATTTTTTTAGATATTTTCTACGAACTCTTCTTCAAAAAATCTTTGTCGTGAAATTTTTTAGATATTTTCTACGAACTCTTTAAAAAATCATTGTCGTGATTTTTTTTAGATATTTTCTACGAACTTTAAAAAATCATTGTCGTGATTTTTTTTTTTAGATATTTTCTACGAACTCTTTAAAAAACATTGTCGTGATTTTTTTTTAGATATTATCTACGAACTCTTCTTCAAAAAATCTTTGTCGTGAATTTTTGTAGATATTTTCTACGAACTCTTTAAAAAAATCATTGTCGTGATTTTTTTAGATATTTTCTACGAACTCTTTAAAAAATCTTTGTCGTGATTTTTTTTTAGATATTTTCTACGAATCTTCTTTAAAAAATCTTTGTCGTGAATTTTTTTAGATATTTTATAAGAACTTTTCTTTAAAAAATCTTTGTCGTGATTTTTTTTAGATATTTTCTACGAACTCTTCTTTTAAAAAAACCTTTGTCGTGAATTTTTTTCTTTTTCACAAACTTTAAAAAAATCTTTGTCGCTTGGTTTTTCTTCCTTAGAAACTTTATATGTAATTTCATTGTTTGAATATACTGTTTCAGTTACAATGTTATTTTTTATATTTGTCTCTATGAAAAGAGATATTGCCATAAAGGGCGCAGTCGTTTTCGATTTACGACCGTTTTAAATGTCTATTGTCGCTATTTGAGCATTCTAAGCAATTGTCTGAAGTCTGGCGAATATCTCGAATATTTCTTACTTTTTGGTTGGTTGATTTCTATTTCTTTTGTTCTCGTTGGTAGATGGTGGCTGTCACAATACACAAACAAACGCCACCGGGGTCTAGGCGATGTCAGGCAGGGCAGCCGGTCAGGATTACGGTACACCCCAAAAAGCCAAAGAAAAGTCCTTCAAATGAAGGCAAACGTGTTACCCCATACGAATGGGGGAAAAGTACGCTAATAGAAGAAGAAGAAGAAGAATCTGTTGAACCATGTGTTGAAATATTAATTTTAAAGTGACATGCGGTTTATGAGACATTGGAATATGCTATTGTATTTAATACACTCCCAAGACGAGTCTCATTACTCTATATGCTGTATTGCGTTTTAATTATCTCTTGTTTATTCTCAGATATTACTCAAGCTTTGGTACTTGTTTTAATTACAAGTTTCATGACTTATGATAATTGTTATTAATAGCTAAGCTACAACCCTAGTTGGAAAAGCTGTATGATATATGCCCAAGGGTTCCAACAGGGGAACACAGACCAGTGAGGAAAGGAAATAAGGAAATAAATTAACCATATGAGAAGTATTGAACTATTTAAACATTTTAAGGTCGTGTTTCACCCCCATAAATCTGTGGTGTCGAAAACACCAACTGAAATAGAAATAGAAATAGAAAATAGAAATAGAAAAGAAATAGAAAAAAGAAAGAGGCTAAATATGTATGATGATGATGAGCTTGTGTGTAGTTGGAGGCAAAATGGGTGTTGGTGGTAAGAGTTTTTCCTTCAAAGGTTTGGTCATTATCATTACTTACAGTTTTAGTGTGATTGGTATGACAGTGATAATTGTGTTGCTTTTTATCAATAGCAACATTCAAATTTTAATGTTGATATATAAATTTTATATATATATATATATATATATATATATATATATATATATATATGTGTGTGAATGTATATACTAGTTTGGTATACTTTGAACAATCAAACTAAATTCTCCCACCATCACCAATCCGCAGTGGCCAACGTAGTGATGAAAATGGCCAAAACCCAGACATGACTCAGGACATGTCTGAGGTCGTGTGTGTATATACAGTATATATATATGTATATATATATATATATATATATATATATATATATAGAGAGAGAGAGAGAGAGAGAGAGAGAGAGAGAGAGAGAGAGAAATACGTATATATATATATATATATATATATATATATATATATATATATATATATATATGTATATATATATATATATGTATATATATGTATATATATGTATATACTGCATGTGTGTGTTTGTGTATGTAGTGATATCTTCTTAACTTATGTATATTCATACTCAATAGGTTTGATTTTAGCCATTTTTACTTTAAATTTTCACTTAATTTCTCACAGAACAAAGAGGGGGAATATAATTTACATTAGGATATCAAATTAAGACTTTATTACAAACGTTTTAATGATAAGGGGAATATAGAGAAGCGTCAGGTCTTGATTATATTTATGATGCCTCGTAAATGAGTGTGTTGAAGCGGTTTGAATACAATACCACGTTGAAGCCGTTTGAATACAATTCCACGTTGAAGCTGTTTGAATACAATACCCCGTTGAAGCCGTTTGAATACAATACCACGTTGAAGTGGTTTGAATACAATACCACGTTGAAGCGGTTTGAATACAATACCACGTTGAAGTGGTTTGAATACAATACCACGTTGAAGCGGTTTGAATACAATACCCCGTTGAAGCGGTTTGAATACAATACCACGTTGAAGCGGTTTGAATACAATACCACGTTGAAGCGGTTTGAATACAATACCACGTTGAAGCCGTTTGAATACAATTCCACGTTGAAGCCGTTTGAATACAATACCCCGTTGAAGCCGTTTGAATACAATACCACGTTGAAGCCGTTTGAATACAATACCACGTTGAAGCGGTTTGAATACAATACCACGTTGAAGCGGTTTGAATACAATACCACGTTGAAGCCGTTTGAATACAATACCACGTTGAAGCGGTTTGAATACAATACCACGTTGAAGCCGTTTGAATACAATTCCACGTTGAAGCCGTTTGAATACAATACCCCGTTGAAGCCGTTTGAATACAATACCACGTTGAAGCGGTTTGAATACAATACCACGTTGAAGCGGTTTGAATACAATACCACGTTGAAGCGGTTTGAATACAATTCCACGTTGAAGCCGTTTGAATACAATACCACGTTGAAGCGGTTTGAATACAATACCACGTTGAAGCGGTTTGAATACAATACCACGTTGAAGCGGTTTGATTACAATACCACGTTGAAGCGGTTTGAATACAATACCACGTTGAAGCCGTTTGAATACAATACCACGTTGAAGCGGTTTGAATACAATACCACGTTGAAGCCGTTTGAATACAATTCCACGTTGAAGCCGTTTGAATACAATACCCCGTTGAAGCCGTTTGAATACAATACCACGTTGAAGCGGTTTGAATACAATACCACGTTGAAGCGGTTTGAATACAATACCACGTTGAAGCGGTTTGAATACAATACCACGTTGAAGCGGTTTGAATACAATTCCACGTTGAAGCCGTTTGAATACAATACCACGTTGAAGCGGTTTGAATACAATACCACGTTGAAGCCGTTTGAATACAATACCACGTTGAAGCGGTTTGAATACAATACCACGTTGAAGCCGTTTGAATACAATTCCACGTTGAAGCCGTTTGAATACAATACCCCGTTGAAGCCGTTTGAATACAATACCACGTTGAAGCGGTTTGAATACAATACCACGTTGAAGCGGTTTGAATACAATACCACGTTGAAGCCGTTTGAATACAATACCACGTTGAAGCGGTTTGAATACAATTCCACGTTGAAGCCGTTTGAATACAATACCACGTTGAAGCGGTTTGAATACAATACCACGTTGAAGCGGTTTGAATACAATACCACGTTGAAGCGGTTTGATTACAATACCACGTTGAAGCGGTTTGAATACAATACCACGTTGAAGCCGTTTGAATACAATACCACGTTGAAGCGGTTTGAATACAATACCATGTTGAAGCCGTTTGAATACAATTCCACGTTGAAGCCGTTTGAATACAATACCCCGTTGAAGCCGTTTGAATACAATACCACGTTGAAGCGGTTTGAATACAATACCACGTTGAAGCGGTTTGAATACAATACCACGTTGAAGCGGTTTGAATACAATACCACGTTGAAGCGGTTTGAATACAATTCCACGTTGAAGCGGTTTGAATACAATACCACGTTGAAGCGGTTTGATTACAATACCACGTTGAAGCGGTTTGAATACAATACCACGTTGAAGCCGTTTGAATACAATACCACGTTGAAGCGGTTTGAATACAATACCACGTTGAAGCGTTTTGAATACAATTCCACGTTGAAGCCGTTTGAATACAATACCCCGTTGAAGCCGTTTGAATACAATACCACGTTGAAGCGGTTTGAATACAATACCACGTTGAAGCGGTTTGAATACAAACCCACGTTGAAGCGGTTTGAATACAATACCACGTTGAAGCGGTTTGAATACAATTCCACGTTGAAGCGGTTTGAATACAATACCACGTTGAAGCGGTTTGAATACAATACCACGTTGAAGCGGTTTGAATACAATACCACGTTGAAGCGGTTTGATTACAATACCACGTTGAAGCGGTTTGATTACAATACCACGTTGAAGCGATTTCATTACAATACCACGTTGAAGCGGTTTGATTACAATACCACGTTGAAGCGATTTCATTACAATACCACGTTGAAGCGGTTTGAATACAATACCACGTTGAAGCGGTTTGATTGCAATACCACGTTGAAGCGGTTTGAATACGATACCACATTGAAGCGGTTTGAATACAATACCACGTTGAAGCGGTTTGATTACAATACCACGTTGAAGCGGTTTGAATACGATACCACGTTCAAGCGGTTTGAATATGATACCATGTTGAAGCGGTTTGATTACAATACCCTGTTGAAGCGGTGTAAATACAATACCACATTGAAGCAGTTTGAATACAATACCACGTTGAAGCGGTTTGATTGCATTACCACGTTGAAGCGGTTTGAATACAATACACCACGTTGAAGCGGTTTGAATTCAATACCACGTACAAGTGAATACTAATTATTAATATGGAAATAAGAAAAAGGTGTCAGGATTGTTATCAGCTCGAATATAGAAAAGAAAAAAACGGATATTTTTATAAATTGTAAAGTAAGATCGTGATGAGGGGTAGATGGAGATGGTTTGGGCATGCTCTTCGCACTCCCCAAGACATATTAGTTCACCAAACGTTCAGCTGGGCTCCAGAAGGCACGAGCAAAGTTGGTTGACCCAGGCCTACATGGCTGATGACTATGAAGCGTGAAGTAGGAGATGATGAATTGAGAAGTATTGATGACAAAGCTCAAGATAGAGACGACTGGCGAAATCTAACCGAGGCCCTGTGCGTCAGTTGGCGTAGGGGGAGATGATGATGAAATTAAGGTAGACAATGAGGATGAATATTAAAAAAAAAGAATCGATAATAAATTCGGAATTCCTTGTATACTATTTTTTATATCAATCTGAGGGGGAAGATATCAGTTAAATCCATCCCTCTAATGATAGGAATTTGAAGGCAAGATTCGGCCCTCTGGATAATTCCAATATAGTTATTCATAATTAGTATTTCTTCATTAGGAAGCAGAATGATATAAAACATTAGTAATAAATTTAGGGGTGCCTTCAAAGAGACACCAAAAAATGGATTTATAAGGGGGGGGGGAGGCTTGCAAGCATAATTCGTGTTCAATGTTCTTAGAGACCGACCATATATACATAAGGTAGTAGGTTGGCGAAGACACCAGCCACCCGTTGAGATACTACCGCTAGAGAGTTGTTGGGTCCTTTGACTGGCCTGACAGCACTACATTGGATCCCTCTCTCTGGGTACGGCTCATTTCTCCTTTGCCTACAAATACACAGAATAAATTGGCATATTCTTTACACATTCTTTTCTTTCCTCTTACACTTGACACATTGAGATTACCAAACAATTCGTCTTCGCTCAAAGGGTTAACTACTGCACTGTAATTGTTCAGTGGCTTTCCTCTTGGTGAGGGTAGAAGAGACTCTTCAGCTATGGTAAACAGCTCTTCTAGGAGAAGGACACTCCAAAATCAAACCAATGTTCTTTGGTCTTGGGTAGTGCCATAGCCTCTGTACCATGTTCTTTCACTTTCTTAGGTTAGAGGTCTCTTGCTTGAGGGTACACTCAAGCACACTATTCTATTTGATTTATCTTCTTATTATTTTTGAAGTATTTTATAGTTTTTATAAAAAAAAAATATTTTAATGTCGTCATGTTCTTAAATTCCCTTGTAGTTCATTTCCGTATTTCCTTTCTTCACTGGGCTATTTTCGCTGTTGGAGTCCCTAGGCTTATACCATCGTGCTTTTCCAGCTAGGGTTATAGTTTAGCAAGTAATAATAATAATATCCCAGTGAGGAAAAGAAATAACGAAATGAATAAACTACACCAGAAGTAATGAACAATATAAACTATTTTAAGAACAGTAACAACATTAAAATAAATCTTTCATATATATACTGAAAAAAAAAACAATAGGTATTCACAATTCCTCTCTCACCCAATCCCAAAGAATTCCATTTTGTCAAGCATTTTGAAACGTGATTATTCACTCTGCTTGTATTTCATATATAAATGCTTTTTCTAACAGAGTTGTGTTAATATAATTAATGCTCACGTATACCTCATGATTTAAATATCACCCACGAACGGCATTTAATACCGAATTCTATCTTGGGAATATATATCCACTTGGAATTCATTTTATGGTAACAGCTTCTGGCCGGGTGGAGATTCGAACCCCCACCTGTGGGCCGGAAACCATGCCAGCAACGGCTCTACCGACTGAGCAATCAAGAGAGATAAAAGTTTATTTATATTTAAAATAGAAGCTCTTTGCCATCGAGGTCATTATTCTTGATTTATTTCATCATTTAATCGTTCATTGGCTACTTTCCTCTTGGTAAGGGTAGAAGAGACTGTTTAGCTATGGCAAGCAGCTCTCCTAGGAGAAGGACACATCAAAGTCAAACCATTGTTCTCTAGTCTTGGATAGTGTCATAGCCTTGGTACCATGGGCTTCCACTGTCTTGGGGTAGAGTTCTTTTGCTTGAGGGTACATTCGAACACGCTGTTCTATCTTATTTATCTTCCTCTTGATTTGTTAAGATTTTATTGTTTATATAGAAAATGTTCATTTTAATGTTGTTACTGTTCTTGAAATATTTAATTTTTCCTTATTTCTTTTCCTCACTGGGCTATTTTCCCTGTTGTGGCCCCTTGGCTTATAGCATCCTGCTTTTCCAACTACTGTTGTAGCTTAACAAGTCATAGTAATAAAGATAATACTAATAATAACTAACCATTTTTAAAGTTGTATTTCTTTTATTTTTCTTTATTCGGTAGATGTCCCACCTTTCAATGATTAAGTCGCCAGTTAATATTTTCAAGTATAAAATCCTAAAACTCACCTCTTGTCATTCCTGGATTCCCTTCGCCAACATACCTCACCTCCCTCTGGCTTCTTAATCTCTCCAGTAATCTTAAATGACAAATATTTACCGTCAACTTCCTCTTGCTACAAACTCCTTCGAACTCACGTCCTCAATCAGCGCAACTTCTCATTATCTCTTGTCAACACTGTATCATCTGTCATTGCACTGTGCAAGCGACCTTTGACCTGCTGCGTCTTGCGCTCTCTTCATTTACCTCATCCTTGGAAGCACTGAACGACTGTTGTGACTTCGTACAGTCCTTCATTAGACCAACTTTAAAACCTGAAGGTGAACGAGCATTTATGTTTACATGTTTCACGTTGTTCATTTTTGTTTGGATAAAGCTAGGTTGATAGGAAGACCATATTACAAGCCTTTTCTTATCGGTTTGCTTTTGAGTGCTTGCATGTCATTGATTCACATACACACACACACACACACACACATATATATATATATATATATATATATGTGTGTGTGTGTGTGTGTGTGTGTATGTATGTATGTGTGTGTGCGCGCGCGCGCGTTGTGATAATTTTTCAAGATATATCCCCACATGTTTAGTGTATGTGTATATATATATATATATATATATATATATATATATATATATATATATATATATATATATATATATATAGCCAGACACTTGTTCTTTATTATTTAGGGGAGATGTGGATTTGTATTTCTACAAGCGGTCTTTTCTCCTTTTATACTTCCTTGTAGGCAATTTTCCCCTTCATTTTTATTACGTTGCATAATAGGATAGCTGATGCAAAAATATAAAGCGTACTGTGTTCGTCAATGGATAAACCAGTGATGTTTACTCCGCTGTCTCAATAAGTTTGTTGTAAAACTACTTTTTGAAATGAATTCCATCCTTCCAAAGTTATTTCATAATTTAGGAACTGTTAAGCCCTTTGCGGCAATAGCTGTCGGAGGAGATGATGATGATGAATATGTCATACCAATGAATTTTGTTTTTGTAAAATGTATTTCCATTCACATGCATGTACGTACCTAATGATTAGTTAATTGATAGTCGTTTCAAAACATTTCTAGATATTGCCTATATAGCCTTTACAATGCTTATGAGCCTAGACTTTCTTTGATAAGTCTTATAATATCTTTATCTTATGTAAAATACCAGTCCTAAAACTGTTATTTAAGGCGTTTTTGTTTGGATTACTGCTCTCTTACTGGTTTGGGCACTGTTCTGTAATTACCTGTCCTTTTAGGTCTTTATAGAAATGATTGTTGTTCTTGAAGATGAAAAAAAAAAAGATAGTAAACTGAATATTGAATATATTGCAGGTGTTGTTCACACTCCCTAACCCTAACCTCTAAATAGAGACTAACTGCTTTTAGCCAACCTATATCTGAAGCAGATCAGTAAGTGGAGCAAACAGAAGGATACAGAGTACAGAGTGACATTGGCACCATTTCATTGACTTCAGATAGTGCAGTCGAGCACTATGTTCAGATTTGGTGATAAGTTGTCTTAGTAAAACTATTCGTAGCAATTGATAAATGAATGAATAAGACGAACCTTCCAGTTGCCTCATTCTTTGAATGTATTTTGTTTTTCTGGAGGGAACGCCTTTGATAGTAAGACTTCTTTTATTGGTAAGAGGATCTTCATGTGACGCGGATGTCAGATGCATCCTGGGATATGTTGTTGTTATTATTATTATTATTATTATTATTATTATTATTATTATAATTGTTGTTGTTGTGGTTATTATTATTATTATTATTATTATTATTATTATTATTATTATTATTATTATTATTGTTATTGGCAAGTTACAACCATAGTTGGAAAAGCAGTATGTAATAAGCCCAAGGGCTCCAGAAGGGAAAATAGCCCATCGAGGAAAGGAAATAAGGAAAAACTACAAGAGAAGTTTAAGAACAATAATAACATTAGAATAAATCTTTCATATATAAACTATAAAAACTCGAAAATAACAAGAGGATAAAAACTTCAAAATATCTTCAGGAAATTATGTTTGAAATGATATTTTGCTCCTCCGTAAAAATTCTTACAATAATTTTGGTCACTGCAGAAAGATTTTCCGCTTTGCCATTTCCCAAAACATTTTTCATTAAGGGAAAATTCCTCATAATCTTAAGCACCCAGTATTCGCTATATTTATTTTGAAAGTGCCATCTTACTTGTGCGGTTGAGGTGCCGTGATATCACGGGGTCTAGCTGCAGAAGTATTCTATTCCATCATTTTATAGTTTATATATGACATATCTGTTTTGACGTTGTTAATTGTTTATATAGTACATATCTGTTTTGACGCTGTTACTGTTTTTAGAATGATATATTGTTAATTTATTCTCATCATTTATTTATTTCCTTATTTCCTTTCCTCACTGGGCTATTTTTCCCTGTTGGAGCCCTTGGGTTTATAACATCTTGCTTTTCCAACTACGATTGTAGCTTGGCTAGTAATAATAATAATAATAATAATAATAATAATAATAATAATAATAATAATAATAATAATAATAATAATAATAATAGTGTAAATTTCTGGAGACAGACATTTGGGAGTATAAAGTATGCCAATACTTAGAGCCTCAGGATAACTTTTAACGCCCCTTTTAAAGTTGTACGCTTCTTTACCATGTTCTTCTATCATGTTGCTTCCTTAACATTTTTCCAATAAACATTTCTGAATATACTTTTTATGCCTATGTTTTCAAACGTTTTTTTATTGCATAAAACTTTGTTTAGTAACTAGAACAGGCCTGATTGAATTATAAATCCTGTGAATCTACTAAGTTGTGGAATGATCTTCCTAATCGGGTAGTTGAATCAGTAGAACTTCAAAAGTTCAAACTTGCAGCAAATGTTTTCATGTTGACCAGGCTGACATGAGTCTTTTTATAGTTTATATATGACATATCTGTTTTTGACGTTGTTAATAGTTTATATAGGACATATCTGTTTTGACGTTGTTACTGTTTTTAGAATGATTTATTGTTAATTTACTCTCATCATTTATTTATTTCCTTATTTCCTTTCCTCACTGGGCTATTTTTCTATATTGGAGCCCTTGGGCTTATAGCATCTTGCTTTTCCAAGTAGGGTTGTAGCTTGGCTAGTAATAATAATAACAATAATAATAATGTGAAAAGGGAAAGATTAATTTTTGCTTGAGACACTAGAAACGAAATACCCGTTTTTAATAAATTGATGTTTATTTATTTTTATTTAGAAATCTGGGATTGTAATGGAGAAGAAAATGTACGTACGTTTATTGATCCGTCACTAAAAAATAAAAAAAGAAAAAAGGATTGAATGAGGCATTTAAGAAAAACAAATTGAATCGGGAAACCTCTGTAGAATATGATACTTTTATCTATCTGAAGTATCTCTTGAAGTATTTAGCCGGCAATTTTGACGGGTCGCGTACACTAGTGATTAGATAAAATCTCCAGCCTCTTCTCAACATCTTGTCCCCCAACTTTCCCTTCCACCTGGTATAATGATAATCTAGTAACCTTTTATTATTATTATTATTATTATTATTATTATTATTATTATTATTATTATTATTATTACTACCACCTGCTAAGCTACAGCGTTAGTTGGAAAAGCAGGATTCTATAAGGCCAGGGGCTCCAACAGGGAAAATAGCCCAGCGAGGAAAGGAAATAAGGAAAAATAAAGTATTTCAAGAACAGTAACATTAAAATAGATATTTCCTAAATAAACTATAAGAACTTTAACAAAACAAGAAGTGAAATAAGATGGAATAGTGTGCCCGAGTGCACCCTCCATATCAAGCAAGATATAAAATGTCGTTTCGTTATTACCATTATTAGCGGTATGTCAAGTGACGAAAGCAACCTATTTCTAAAATAACGTAGCCTATTGGATACGTCTCTGCCTAGCAATCTGCTGTATTGGGGTTCGAGACCCGTTCAAGATCGATATAATCTTGCAGTGTCTGCAACCTCTCTGTCCTCGTGAGCTAAGGATGTGGCTGTTTGGGGACCCTTTTGGGCTAACTGCTGAGCTTGGAGGAAAAATAACAGTATTAATCCTCACAGCTGTTGAGTCATCAGCAGCCATTTCCTAGCCCTTCCTGTTCGTAGCTTGGGTGGAGAGGGGGCTTGGACACTGATCATATGTATATATTTTCAGTCTCTAGGAGTCTAGGACATTGTCCTTTGCTTCTGGCATTCATGAACCTTTAAATATTTAATGTAACAAAAAAAAAAAAAAAAAAAAAAAACGTGTGATTGTTCTCAATCAAAATTTAGTTTACACATAGCTTGAATTTTGAAATTCCAACGATTCGCTACATTTTTTTTTTAAAGAACCTTCAGAAAACTATGAAATTGAACCTCGCAAAAGAAAAGGCCTGAATTAACTGCGTATTTTGTGGTACGCGAGTAATCAAATTCTTGGAAATACTTATTAGGAAGGTATTCGCTTGTGCAATGTCGAGCAAACATAATTTCACTCACTCACGTGTCTCCAACCTGACAACCGCCAACTCTTCCAGAATTAATCATTATTTCTTCCTTCCCATTTCTTCGCATATTATCATTTGACATTTGGCGTACGACAATATTTGTCTCATATAGTGGCAAAGTAATCTGTATTTTTTTTTCTGAAGTAGATCGACAATAATATTTTGAAACCCAAATCATTAGTATTTAATATTCCAAATTGTTTTCGAGTATGATTTTCATAAGGAATTGGGCAACAAACACAAAATCTCTGTCTTTTTTTTTTTTTTTTTTTTTTTGGTAATATTAACATACTAGCTTACCCGAGTCGTCAAAAATGGCGTCTAAATATTTAGATAGATATGCACGCACGCGCATATACAACCCTTCCCACCCCCTCCCCCTTTCTTAACTACAACCCGCTCGTTCGGGAATTTTTGGGAAAATATGGTTTCCGAGTGTACCTCTCGCGGTACCCCTTCTCACTAGGGTATGACTACTCCCTTTCCCCTGAGCGTGATAGGAAAGACACTTTGATGTTATCCATTGTAAATATCATCGTTTTTCGTGTGTTGATATATGCGGATGACCAGATTTAAAGGTTTAATGACCGATTATGAATGGCAGAGGCAAGGGACAGTGACATTGCTATATCGAGCAGGACAATGCCCTAGAGACTGACCATATATACCTATGATGAGCGCCTGAGCCCCCCTCTTCACCCAAGTTAGGACCAAGGTGGGCCAGGCAATGGCTGCTGATGACTCTGCAGATAGACCTATAGACTCCCCCTTAGCTCACAAGGATGGTGAGGTTACAGCAACCGAAGGAACTTAACGTGTTTGAGTGGGACTCGAACCCCTGTCTGGCGTTCACCAGTCAGGGACGTTACCACATCGACCACCACAACCCGGGCAATTAAGTTGGTGGAACTTCAGAAGCTCAATCTTGCAGCATAGGTTTTTATACTAAACAGGTTCATATAAGTCTTTCTTCATAGTTTATATGTGACATATCTACTTATAACGTTGTTACTGATTTCAAAGTATTTTAATACTTTTTATTCTTTGCTTTTCATATGTAGTTTATTTTTTTCCTTATGTCCTTTCCTCGCTGATGGAGCCCTTGAACTTGTAGCATCCTGCTTTTCCAACTAGGGTTGTAACTTAGATAGTAATAATAATGATAATAATAAACAGAAGTATTTTCACATTTAGATCATATCAATTGGCATGGTGTATTTTTGAGACATAATTTTCAAGATGCAATCCGATTCTGTAATTCATAGAAAGTATTGTTGTTTAATATGATTCACCGAATGATATAGAAATATAAATGAATAATAATGAGATTGTAAGAAGTATTGACATGTACACTTGCATCATGCCCAGTAACCTAAACAATATCTTTATTTGACTTATCTTTTCTGAAGCATGATTGTAGCAAGCGACACTCTTCCTTTTCTGTGCTTATTCTTTGCACAAGGTGTCAAATTACATTTCTCACCTTGCAACTCCCCACTGGATTCTCTCAACACCATCATGATGTCTTGAGATATTTTTTTTATTTTTTTTTCTATTTATTTATGAACTTTCAATCGTAGACTAACCCTTAGTTTGATTTTATATACAAATTTATTCTTTGTGGCATGCACAGACGCCTTCATTTATTTATATATGGTCAGAGTTATGTGTAATGATGCACATTATATAGGACAGGCAATATATGGATACAAGAGGTTCATATTTTGCATGTGTGTGTGTATATATATATATATATATATATATATATATATATATATATATATATATATATATATACGGGCGGCAATACCTTGTCACTTTTACATTTATTTAAAGGTCTCTCATAAATGACAAGGGAAAGGGACAGTGACATTGCCCTGGACTCCTAGTGACTAAACATATACACATATGATCAGCCATCAAGCCTCCTCACCACCTATGCTAAGACCAGGGAGGGCCAGGCACTGGCTGTTGATAACTCAGCAGGTAGACCTATAGGCTCCCCCCAGAACGCCTTATCTTAAGCTCTTAAGAATAGTGAGGTTACTGACACTACAAGAAACTATCCCGCTTGAGCGTGTCTCGAACCCCAATCCAGCAGATTTTGAGGCAGGGACGTTCCCAATAGGTTATCAACGTAGATATTTTCAATTGTGAATGAACGTTTTTCTCATCTTCCTATTTCTTTTTTATTAGTTTTGTACTCCAAGGAGCATTGAAACGAAATCATTCTTTATTATTATTATTATTATTATTATTATTATTATTATTATTATTATTATTATTATTGATCCTTAGTCGAGATAAGCCTAGTGGCTTAAAATACGAGACATTCTTGGGATCCTCTCATGCTGTTTGATAAAAATCAACCGATATTCCAATATTTCCACGCGTTCAATCTCGCATGCTATGATAGCTTGAAATGCGTAGTAATTATGAATATCAAAGCATAATAAGAAGGTTGCTGTGGCCTGATTGGTAACGTCTCTGCCTGGTGTTTACCAGTCTGGGGTTCGAGCTCCGCTCAGACTCATTAGTGCCATTAGTGTTTGCAACCTTACCATCCTTGTGAGCTAAGGTGGGGGGGGGGGGGGTTTTGGGGGAGCCTATAGGTCTATCTGGTGAGTCATCAGAAGCCACTGCTTGGCCCTCCCTGGTCTTAGCTTGGGTGTAGAGGAAGCTTGGGCACTGATCATATATATGGTCAGTCTCTAGGGGATTGTCCTGATTGCTAGGTCAATGTCACTGTCCCTTGCCTCTGCCATTCATGAACGACCTTTAAACCTTTAAATATAATAGAATATGGAACCTAACGAAGAGACACGTAAAGTATGAAGTTGAATTTTGCTTGTCATTGCACCCAATGCTTCAAAGAGCGAATTGCCTGGCCAGTCTCGCTCAAGGGATTTCCAAGCGTATTACTCTATTCTAAAAATATAGAATCTATTCAGTAACTCTCTCTCGAGAGAGTTAGATAATTGAATGATAAGCAGTGTCATGTATCCTATCATGTAACCGATACTGCTACATTTCTATTTGATTGTTTTCTTGTCATTTATGTTTATTGAGATGTAGATTTATATGTTACAACTCATAGAGCTATGGAAAGGAGATTTATTGGATTAACACTAATAGATAATTATAAAAGAGCAATATGGATACGAGAGCAAACTAAAGTAGAGGATGTTCTAACGTGTGAGAAAGAATTGGACATGGGGCGGACATATGATAAGAATGAAATGTAATAGATGGATTTTAAGAATAACAAAATGGGTTCCTAGAGATTGCAAAAGTGGTAGTGAAAGGAAGAGCAGGTGATTGATTGACGAACTAAGAAAAACATGACCATGTCTGAGGTCTTTGTTCTGCAGTGGACTAGTAACAGCTGATGTTAGTGGTGATGATGATTAGATTTATGTGTGTACATAAGTTCTTACCAAATGACCAGACAATCATGTAGCATATATATTTGTATACATGTTCCTTTGTCTCGAGGTACGAATACAAAATGGGTTTGTGTATCGCCATGATTAGGAAAGATACATTAGTTAGGGCCACCCATACTAGGTTGGTTTACTGTGAGAAATCAGACAATTCTCCCACCATTACCAATCCGCGGACAGCGTTGTGATGAAAACTGGCCAAACCCCAGCAATGAATAAAGACATGTCTGAGGCTTTTGTTCTGCAGTGGACTAGAAACAGCTGCATTTGTTATTGTCTGTCCTTTGCTTCGAGGTATATTTAACGCATACAATGAATGTATACACGAATACAAAATGACCAAAATAAATATATAACCCTAAAGAAGTCAGTTGTAGCCGTGACATATTTTCATGTTAGAGAATGCTAGATTGTGTTAATTTGCGCATCACGGGTTAAAAGCTGATCTCATCTCGCCATCTTTGAGATGTCTAACCTAATTTCGTGACAAATGAGAGCATGTGTATTTGCATGGTATAGTTAGGGGAAGCAAAATTAGCCTTGGTGATGCGTTTTCTGGTGGTGTATTAAATAAACACTTCTTTTATAGTTTTTTTTCCTTTAACTGGCTGTAGTTTGTTTTATTATTATTATTGTTGTTGTTGTTATTATTATTATTATTATTATTATTATTAGTTATTGTAGGTTATTTTCTTTTGTCTTATAGCTCTTTGTCGGGGAAATATACACAATACTGTATTTTGAGTGCCAGCACTCAAAGCTATTTGTTAATTTATATGTTTAGCCATATTTATCTTTCTATCTCTCTCTATCCTTCTCTGTGTGTATATATATATATATATATATATATATATATATATATATATATATATATGTGTGTGTGTGTGTGTGTGCGTGTGTGTGTGTGTTTGTATACGTATATGTATGCATGCACATATATACAAATATATATACATATACATGTATGTATGTGTATGTATATATATATATATATACATAATACATATATACATATATATATATATATATATATATACATATATATTTATGTATGCATGTATAAAGAGAGAGAGAGAGAGAGAGAGAGAGAGAGAGAGAGAGAGAGAGAGAGAGAGAGAGAGAGAGAGAGATGTCCCAGCAAGACACACTGACTTGATCTTCATCCCCGTTAATACCAAAGGAGTCTCCCTAATGTTATCGACGTCCTGCATAAGAACAAGGGATTAATTCAAGATTCCCATTTATAAGGGCCTTGATGGATGTCTTTAAGCGAACGTTATAGTCTTTGAGTCATAATGATGGGAAAGACTCATATTTTGCTCATCTCAACAGCAAATAAATAGTTTTTCTTCTCTGTTGGAGCCCTTGGGCTTATAGCATGTTGCTTTTCCAACTAGGGTTGTTGCTTAGCTAATAATGATAATAATAATAATAATAATAATAATAATAATAATAATAATAATAATGATGGATATGAACAGTTGATTAGTTTAAATTGTATTTTGATAGTTTTAAATTTTTAGTCCAATGGCTATAATTCAATACTATATTACTGCATTGAAATATATTGTATTATTATTATTATTATTATTATTATTATTATTATTATTATTATTATTATTATTATTACTACTACTACTACTACTTGGTAAGCTACAGCCCTAGTTGGAAAAGTAGGATGCTGTAAGCGCAAGGGCTCCAACAGTGGAAAAATAGCCCAGTGAGGAAAGGAAATAAGTAAATTAAACTACGAAAAAAGTAATGAACAATTAACAGAGAATAAAATATTCACTGTTGCAGCTTATTTACCGACCATTTACTTGACCTTGACCTTGACTTTAACATGTATTAAATGAAGGGAATTTCATACACACAAATATGAACCAAGTTTGAAGTCTCTGTGACAACGATGTCTAAGCTTATGCTTGATTACGTTAATTGGACATTTGCCAGGTCGTGACCTTGACCTTTAACCTTAACCTTCCAAAATATAATAATTTCCAGCTTTATACATAGCAGCTAATTCCTGCAAGTTTCATTACTCTACGGTTGAAATTGTGGCCAGGAAGCTATTCACAAACAAACACACACACACAAACACAAACAAACAAACACACAAACATGGGCGGAAACATACCCACCTTCCAACATCGTTGGCGGAAGTAAACAGTCGAAGTAGAAAGATGGTCATCCAATGAGGTTGATATTTTGATGCCATTTCTCTCTAAACAAAATCTCAAAACGTATTTGTTTTTATTTTATTATTATTATTATTATTATTATTGTTTTATCATTATTATTATTATTATTATTATTATTATTTTATCGTTATTATTATTATTATTATTATTATTATTATTATTATTATCATTATTATTATTATAATTATTTTTATTATTATTATTATTTTTATTATTATTATTATTATCATTATTATTATTATTATTATTATTATTATTATTATTTTATCGTTATTATTATTATTATTATTATTATTATTATTATTATTATTATTATTATATTATTATTATTATCATTATTATTATTATAATTATTTTTATTATTATTATTATTTTTATTATTATTATTATTATCATTATTATTATTATTATTATTATTATTATTATTTTATCGTTATTATTATTATTATTATTATTATTATTATTATTATTATTATTATATTATTATTATTATCATTATTATTATTATAATTATTTTTATTATTATTATTATTTTTATTTTTATTATTATTATTATTATTATTATTATTATTATTATTATTATTATTATTATATCTGTGGATGAAGAATCTCATTAAACTTAATGATTAATAGCAGCCAGCTTCCTCAGCGACGTCATTTGACATGCATGTGATATTTTGGTTACGATGGTTTAAAAATACCGCGTCTCAAATAACATTTTTAATCTCATTCCAAGGCTCCTTCATCCTTTTGCATCTCATAAAAGCGTAGGTAATTTAATGCTTCGGGGCCTTTCTATAGATAATTTGGGTTTTGTTTTATTTATTCCGATAAAGAACCCGATGGATGCTTACTTTTTTTTTTTCCTGGTGCAATTTGACCTTTTTTTACATTTGACGTATTATTTCCTTATGCAATTTGGCGTTTTTTTATTTTTTTCTGGGTGTAATTTGCCTTTTATTTTCCTGATTTAATTTGACATATTTTGTCCTATGCAATTTGACGTTTTTATTTTCCTGGTGCAATTTGATGTATTTTCCTTGCGCAATTTGACGGTTTTTTTCCTTGCGCAATTTGACGTATTTTTTTTTCTCCTGTTTCCTGGTGCAGTTTGACTTTTTTTCCCTGGTGCAATTTAACTTTTTTTCTTGCGCGATTTGAGTTTTTTTTTTCTTTTTTTTTTGCGCAATTTAATGTCTTTTTTCCCTTGTAATTTGACGTCTTATTTTTTCCTGGTGCAATTTGACGTTTTTCACTTTTCCCATTTGACGTTTTTATTTTCCTGGTGCAATTTGACTTTTTCCTGGTGCAATTTGACGTTTTTATTTACGGGTGCAATTTGACGTTTTTTGCCTTGTGAAATTTGACGGTTTTTTTTCCTCGTGCAATTTGGTGTTTTTATTTACCTCTTGCAATATGACGTTTTTTTTTTCCTTGCATAATTTGTCGTTTTTGTTCCTTGCGCAATTTGACCTTTTTATCCTGGTGCAATTTTTTTTTTCCTGGTGCAATTTGACGTTTTTATTTTCCTGGTGCAATATGAAGTTTTTATTTTCCTGGTGCAATTTGACGTTTTTTTTTCCTGGTACAATTTGACGTTTTTTTCTGGTGCAATTTGACTATTTTTACTGGTGCAATTTGACGTTTTTATTTTCCTGGTGCAATTTGATGTTTTTTCCTTGCACAATTTGAATAGAAGTAGATTTTTATACGCAGTATTAATATGGAAATAACATCCCCCACCATCTATATATTGCAGAGTAATTTATTCTACAGTAGGCCTAATGATTTATATTTACGTTTGAAAGTTATTAAACCAGTAGCTCTATGACAAAGTAGGCCTAATAATTTATATTTACTCTTGAAAGTTATTAAGCCAGAAACTCTACTGCAAAGTAGGCCTAATGATTTATATTTACGTTTGAAAGTTATTATACAGAAGCTCTACTGCAAAGTAGGCCTAATAATTCATATTTACGTTTTAAAGTTATTATACCAGAAGCTCTATGGCAAAGTAGGCCTAATGATTTATATTTACGTTTGAAAGTTATTCAACCAGAAGCTCTATGACAAAGTAGGCCTAATAATTTATATGTTTGAAAGTTATTAAACCAGAAGCTCTATGACAAAGTAGGCCTAATAATTTATATTTACTCTTGAAAGCTATTCAACCAGAAATCCTGCCACAAAATAATGATTTATATTTCCTCTTGAGGTTACGATTTAACATTACAATGGAATGTTCTTTAATTGTTTTTTTCTTCTAACATTTATCATAAACTAATGAATCTATTATCCGAGATGCTTAAAATAGCTGGAATGAGTTTAAAGTTAAGCTAATTAATCTCTTCAAATGTTAATAGGGCACGAAGCCTGAAATCCCAAATCAATTGAAAGCTTTCATTCAAAAGTTCAAACTTGCAGCAAATGTTTTTATGTTGAAGAGAATGACATAAGTCATTTTATAATTTATATATGAAATATCTGTTTTGATGTTCCTACTGTTTTTGAAATATTTTATTTCAATTGTTCATTATTTCTCATATCGTTTATTCGTTTACTTATATCCTTTTCTTTTTTTCTGGGCTATTTTTCCCTGATGGAGCCCTTGGGCTTAAAGAATCTTGATTTTCCAATTAGGGTTGTAGCTTAGCTGGTAGTAATAATAATAATAATAATAATAATAGTAAAAATAATAATAATGATAATAATGATTATGATTATAATAATAATAATAATAATAATAATAATAATAATTTAACAGCATTTGGGTCTTTTGATCTTTTGATGTAGGCCACTCTTCGTTTAATGATTTATATCATGTCAAAGTCATAAATTATGTCAAAGGTCACAATTACAGAAATAAAAAAAATTGGTCACAGTTACAAATCGTTCACAATTACAAATATCGTTGTAGCAATTTGCAATCGTATAGTTATGGGTCGTTACTTTAAAAATTCATTGTTACAGGAGGTACTTTTAGTTTCATCCAAATCCTTTGTAATGTTTTGAAGTTTGCGATGTCTACCTCTTCTTAATTATGGAGTTCCTAAATTACCATTTTTTTTTTATTTATTTATTTATTTATTTATTTTTTTTACTACCTTTTCTGCATCTTAATAATGATGCATCTCTCTTCTTCTTATATATGAAGGAGTTGCGGTGGCCGATGTGGTAACGTCCCTCACTGGTGAATGCCAGACTGGGGTTCGAGTACCGCTCAAACTCGTTAGTTTCTTTGGTCGCTGCAACCGCACTATCCTTATGAGCTAAGGATGGCGGATTTGGGGGTTACCGATAGGTCTGCTGAGTTATCAGCAGCCATCGCCTGGTCCTCCTTGGTCCTAGCTTTGGTGGAGAGGGGGCTTGGGCGCTGATCATATACTGTATATATATATATATATATATATATATATATATATATATATATATATATATATATGTATGTATATATATACAGTATATATATATATATATATATATATATATATATATATATATATGTGTATATATATATATATACAGTATATATATATACAGTATATATATATATATACAGTATATATATATATATATATATATATATATATATATATATATATATATATATGGTTAATCTCTAGGACATTGTCCTGCTAGATAGGACAATAGCTCTGTATCTCGCCTCTGACATTCATAAGCGGCCTTTAATTTTTTTTTTATCAGCTTTATATCTTTTGATTAATATTCCAGTTCCCGGTGGATTTTCTCTCTCTCTCTCTCTCTCTCTATCTCTCTCTCTCTGCCTTCTTGAAAGATTTTACTGAATGGGAAAAGAAATAGTCTTCCTTGATTTTGAATAATACTGAGTACATAGTATTGCTTTGTATGTCAGGATTATTATTATTATTATTATTATTATTATTATTATTATTATTACTTGCTAAGCTACAACCCTAGTTGGAAAAGCATGATGCTATAAGCCCATGGGCTCCAACAGGGAAAATAGCCCAGTGAGGAAATGAAACGAGGAAACATAAAATATTATAAGAACAGTAGCAAACTTTAAATATTTCCTATATACACTTTAAAAAACTTTAACAATACAAGTGGAAGAGAAATTAGATAGAATAGTGTGCCCGAGTGTACCCTCAAGCAAGAGAACTCTAACCCAAGACAGTGGAAGACCATGGTACAGAGGCTATGGCACTACCCAAGACCAGAGAACAATGATTTGATTTTGGAGTGTCCTTCTCCTAGAAGAGCTGATTAGGTCATTTCAAGGTAAATTTTCTTTTCATGTTTTACTAAATTGAATTCCATGGACCATTAAAAAGGTTGAACTTCATTCCAATGGATTTTATTTAAAATACTTGTCATATTAATGAAACAATCTGCAGTTTTAATGTCTATTATTTGTCTACGTACCAATGTAAATATTTACTTTTGTTCTTTCCTGTATGTTTATTTTTTATTATCAATGAATTAATTCAATATTTTTAAAAACGGCTTTCTACTGTAATTTAATTTGATTTTTCTTGTAAATTTCTTTGTTTATTAATCAATTAAAAATAAGTTTGTTATTTATAATATATATATATATATATATATATATATATATATATATATATATATATTTTTTTTTTTTTTTTTTAATCCAATGGCTACCTAATGTAGGGAGATATTAGCTTGCACTTAGCTGAAAATTAAACCTTCTACTTCCGTTAAAAGATATCCAGACGTTTTTATTATTAATGTTAGGGACCGAATACTTATAATCTATACTTAATTAATGTATTCTGTCTTTTAACCTTTCTTCCCAAAGTTTGAGCAAGTTTGCAAAATTCCCATCATTGTCATAAAGGAAATTGTCTCAGAAAGAATACAATATAATGTTCTACCATTATTTAACATATATTTCTTTCTTTCCAAATTTTGAGCAAATTTGCAAAATTTCGATCATTGCCATAAAAGAAATTAAGTCTCAAAAAGAATACGGTAAAATGTTCTACCTATTTTTCTATTGGAGAATGTTCTTTTTTTTTTATTGAAGAATGAGAACAAAAAAGAGAAAAACCACCTCGCAAAGGGAGTTAACTTGAAGAAACTTTCTTCCTCTTCGACAAAAGGAAATATGACGTCGGAAGAATTCTTTCCCCAGAGGGGAAACTATTTCTAATCTAGAATTGAAGTGAAGTTGAACATGGTATGCTGGTGTCCACCAGGAAGGGTATTTCGGTAAAAGTTTAATACAGATTAAAGAAATCGGATAATTCTGTGGGGTTTAAGATTTTTTTCATTCTAAAGAAATTCGTGAATCAATTACATCAGTTATCATGTGATTTTGAAGACAATTGAAATCAAAAGAATGTTATGTAGTAGCATTGCTCATTATTTTCTGATGGAATAGTCCAGAGTGAACGATATTGAAGAGGCATATGAAATTAAGGAACAGAAGTGCGGGACAGAGGTAGATGGAGAGCGCTGGCCAGAAACATCGACCCCACATAGAAGTGGGAAAAGATGCAGACAAAGAAGAGTTATAGATATGAAATTAATGATCAGAGATCATTGTGAAAGTAGTTACGATTAGATGACCTTGAGCTAAGAAAGAAAGCTGACAAATTACTATTCCTTTTAGAGTCAAATTAGTTGTGGTTGAGATTTCATATAATTTTCTTTAAACAAAAAAATCAATGGTCAAGGTTTGAAGGTCGCCCTTGAAAGGCAAAAACAAGGAACTTAGCAAGGCAGTAACCTAGATGAATTTACTTCAAGTATGATGAAGGTTATATATGAGCAGGGTGAAAGTTCCAGAAGTTTTATTGGCGATGTAAATTTCAAATCAGGAAAAAGATATATATATATATATATATATATATATATATATATATATATATATATATATATATACAATATATATATGCATGTATATATATGTGTATATATATATATTATATATATATATACAGTATATATATATATATATATATATATATATATATATATCTATATATATATATATATATATATATATATATATATATATATATTCATGTTAAGTGTTATTTTGGATCATAATCAATTGAAAGAAGCCAACTGATAATAATCTTTTTAAAACGTGTTGACTGTAGTCGTCAGGGGATTGTTGGCAAGAGAGAGATATAGGACATACACATATAACATATTGAGGGTCATATAAGGTTATAAAGGTAAACAGTTATCAACATTATTATTATTACTATTATTATTATTACTAGCCAAGCTACAACCCTAGTTGGAAAAGCAAGATGCTATAAGCCCAAGGTCTCCAATAGCCCAGTGAGGAAAGGAAATAAGGAAATAAATAAATGATGGGAATAAATTAACAATAAATTATTCTAAAAACAGTAACAACGTCAAAATACAGGAAAGGAGGAATTTGATCTTTTTAATAATTTTAATGATATTTTTTATTGTTTTAATAATAGTAATTTTAATAGTTTTAATAATAGTAATTTTAATAGTTTTCATAATAATTTTAATAGTTTTAATAATAGTAAACTTTTCAATAGTTTTAATAAAAATAGTTTTATTAGTTCTACTAATTTCAATAACAATAAGTTTAATAATTTCATTAATAATAATAATTTGAATAATTTTGAATTTAAAAGATTGGGTTGAGTTTAGAGAGAGAGAGAGAGAGAGAGAGAGAGAGAGAGAGAGAGAGAGAGAGAGAGAGATGACGGTAGGCCTTTTCAAAGTCTACATGAGAAACGGTATTCTTGTACAATTGTAAAAACAATATACTAAGGCAATATGTGGTACGTTAAAAAAATCGATAACATGAAACATTTTCATAGCATTCTCTCTCTCTCTCTCTCTCTCTCTCTCTCTCTCTCTCTATATATATATATATATATATGTATATACAGTATATATATATATATATATATATATATATATGTATGTATATATATACATATATATATATATATATATATATGTATGTATATATATACATATATATATATATGTATATATATATATATATATATATATATATATATATATATATATATATATATATATATATATATATATATATATCTATAGTACGTCAAAAAATATTCGACAGCATAAAACTATTCATAATTTCGTGTTGACACTCTCTCTCTCTCTCTCTCTCTCTCTCTCTCTCTCTCTCCCTAAACCCTCAAATACAGGGAGGACAGATCCTCGAGAATAGATGTTCAGGCAAATCGGATTATGGTGTGACAGCAACGAAAAGGAAGCGGCTGGAGACGGCCATGATCCCTTATCAAGATGAAAAACTCTCTAGCTTTCCCTTTTCGAGAGAGAGAGAGAGAGAGAGAGAGAGAGAGAGAGAGAGAAAGGCGAAATCAAAAGATGAAATGGTATGAAATTGTTTTATGTTGTCGAATATCTTGGATATGTATATATATATATATATATATATTTACAGGTATATATATATATATATATATATATATATATATATATATATATATTTACAGGTATATATATATATATATATATATATATATATAGAGAGAGAGAGAGAGAGAGAGAGAGAGAGAGAGAGAGAGAGAGAGAGAGAGAGAGAGAGAGAGAGTGAGAGAGAGAGAGAGAGAGTTGAAATGAAAAGATGAAATGTTATGAATATGTTCTATGTTGTCGAATATTTCGGAAATTTTATATATATATATATATATATATATATATATATGTGTGTGTGTGTGTGTGTATAAACATATATATATATATATATATATATATATATATATATATATATATATATATATATATATATATATATATATATATATATATATATATGTAATGGATTCTTATAAAACTAAAAAGAATTTGAGCGGCGTGTCTTTATATGTCGATGAATACGAAATATATTATCTACTTCAAAGGTAGATGCTAAGGGTTATAGACCAGTTTACCATAAAGTTTCCATTTTTATTTTGGGTTGCTTATATGTCGTGTATTTTTCTATAAGAAATATGAAAAGTGTATGGTACTTTAGGAAATGGGGAAATATGCAAATCCCATATTTAATTTTGATAGAGGCATATAAACATCCCATTGTTTCAATATTCCATGTAATTTTACTCTGGTGTCCCAATTATTCGTACAGCATTTGAATCTAATTTTGTTTTTATATTACTTAATTTGCTTAGTAGGCTTCATATATGGTACCCTTATTATATAGTGAAAATTGTGAACATATCTTTCAATGTCGTGGGATGTTCCATTCACAGTATTTTGTTGATGCAGAAGAATTAATGTAATACTGTGTAGGCAACATAGCATATAAAAGTTATTTAAAAATAATTAAAGTTTATGCTTAATAAGTTGTCATAATGAACATTAATTACAATTACTTTTTTATCTTACTGTTATTTTTTTATAATTTTAATAGTTACATTCCGGTTGGTAATAACATTGCTGTTCTAATAAAGAAAAATTAAAATTTTGAATAAATTACTTACAACAACAAAGTGTATAAATAGCACGTAAAGAGATGAGATGTCAGTGTCATATGAATTATTCTTTGCCTGCATTCTTAAGATTATTATTATTATTATTATTATTATTATTATTATTATTATTATTATTATTATTATTATTATAAGCTTAACTGCAACCCCTAGCTGGAAAAGCAGGATGCTATAATCCGAAGGGCTCCGACAGGAGAAGCAGCACAGTAAGGAAGGAAATAAGAAAACAGATAGCATAGTGTGCCTAAGTGTACCCTCAAGCAAGAGAACTCTACCCCAAGACACTGGGAGACCATGGTATAGAAGATATGGCACTACCCAAGATTAGAAAACAGTGGTTTGATTTTGGAGTGTCCTTCTAGAAGAGCTGCATACCACAGCTAAAGAATCTCTTTTACCCTTACCAAGAGGAAAGTACCCACTGAATAATTACAATTTAATGGTTAACCCTTTGTGTGAAATGTTTTGGTAATTTCAGTGTTATAAGATGTATGAGGACAGAGGAGAATATGTAAAGAATCGGCCTGACTATTCGGTGTGTGTGTGTCTGTGTAGGCAAAGGGAAAATTAACCGTAACCAGAGAGAAAGATTCACTGTACTGCTGTCTGGCCACTGTAGGACCTCATAACTCTCTAGCGGTAGTATCTCAATGGCTGGCTGGTGCCCTAGGTTACCTACTACCAATAATTGTACTATAAATAAACTTAAGACTTTTAGGGACACACACACACACATATATATATATATATATATATATATATATATATATATATATATATATATATTATTTTTTTTCTGGAAGAATTTAGTTACAGTATAATCATTTTCGATATTTATTCAAAATAACATTGAAAAAAAGGATTGATAAGATTCTCAAAATATTTATTAGGAAAAAAAATTGCCAAATTGGTTGACAAGATTCTTAAAATATTTAATAAATCGTGTGTAACAATAGGCATATACGTAGATCGTGTAAAAAAAACGGATTTTTTTTTCTTTACAGTGTTTAAAGAATTATCTTGTTCTTTTTGTATGGTTCGCATATTCTAAATGAAAATGCCGGTCAGTGACCTATGAAATACACTCACTTTATAGTTCTGAACGTCTCTGTTATATCCGTCAACTGAAATCAAAAGAAGAACGGTTTCAATGGAATACGAAGATGTCAAAGAAAGTCAGTTTCAATTTGCACTACGATTTTTTATAGTAGGAGAAATTCAATACAGGAAAGTTAATATTTAAATGTCGAGAAGTTCTTGCAGAGTTCACTGGTGTGAATCCTATGCGCATGCGATAAGGAAAAAGAATAAGGCGGTCAGAAGGAAACTTTGAAGAAGAAACAAGAGAGCAAAGAGAATCGGAAATTGCCTGATGGCAAAAGTTGAACGCGGATACGTGGCGTGGCGTGCGTGTGGGTTTTTTTTTTTTTTTTTTTTTTTTTTTTTTTTTTTTTTTTTTTTTTTTTTGAACGCGGATATGTGGCGTGGCGTGTTTATTTATTTATTTATTTATTTTTTTATCAGACATGAAAAATGGGACTAATTTTTTTTTAATAAATGACATGTGTGAATTAAGTGAATTCACCGGATGATGTTATTGATGTTATGATACTCATTACTCGTATAGCAGTATCCGAATAAAACTGATAATGTATGACAATTATATGATAGATGAATACATTCGATTGAATCACAAGTAAATGTCTGTCAGTAATTAGTGCACCTATAACGATGCACACTGTAGGCGTTATTAGGATTTTTTGTCTTTTTTTTTTTCTAGCGTTCCTACGGCCCCTGTACGCTGTTGAAAACAGCCGTAATTTTAATCAGAAATTCCCCGTAAAAATCTACTGCTCTCAGGCGACCGTATTTTTACCTTACTTTTTTATTTACCTTTTCTGGGTTGGTGACCGTAATATCACTCCCATTTTAAAACGGCAAATTATTATTATTATTATTATTACTATTACTTGCTAAGCTACCACCCTAGTTGGGAAAGCAGGATGCTATAAGCCAGGGGCCCCAATAGGGAAAATAGCCCAGTGAAGAAAGGAAACAAGGAAAAATAAAGTATTTTAAGAATAGTGCCAACTCTAGAATAAATATTTTCTATATAAACTATGAAAACTTTCACAAAACAAGAGGAAGAGAAATAATTTAGAATAGTGTGCCCGAGTGTACCCTTAAGCAAGAGTGCCTGGCATTTATTGCAGGATTTTTACAGTTTTATTTTTACAGAAAATCTTTAACATCGTAGCTGCTATTTTATATTCTATTACACTACCTTTGTTTTTGTTTTTCCACTTAGTTATTGAATGGTCACAGATACGGATTATTTAGCGCAAATACATAAATCCAGTTCATACCATATTTAGGAAAGAGGATATGGACACGAGTCATGGTATGACAATGAAACAATCTCCAATAGATTTAGTAGATTTGAGAACAAAGCCCTCAGAAGGATATTGGCAGTTAAATGGCAGGACAGGATTAGAAATGAAATTATAAGAGAGATTACTCGAGTGCCAAATGTGGATGAATTCATGATGAGGGGTGGATGGAGATGGTTTGGGTATGCTCTTCGTACGCCCCGAGAGAGATTAGTTCACCTAACGTTCAGCTGGACTCCACAAGACACTAGGATAGTTGGACGGCCCAGGCCTACATGGCTGAGGACTATAAAGCGCGAAGTAGATGATGAATAGTGTATAATTGAATTAGAAGCTCAAGATAGAGAAGACTGGCGAAATCTAACCGAGGCTCTTTGCGTCAATAAGCGTAGGAGGAGATGATGAAATTTTCTTTACAAAAAAAAAAGAAGAAAAAAAAACCTGAAATTTTCTTTAAAAAAAAAAAAAAACACTATTTAGATAGTCACTCCATAACTGATCTGCTACTGAAACTTGATCAAGATAAGACCATAAGTCTTTCCCAAAGGTTACCAAGATAAAAAGATACACAGAAACAATGATGCTAAAGAAACTGCGTATTTCCAGCGGGAAATTGATCTCCCTCAGGGAAGGAGTTAACGACGTAACACGAAGAGATCCCATATTGCTGATGGAGTCATTTGAATAATTTCCAATAGATGAAGGTGACCGTTCTTTTATTGAATTTGGAAATAAGGTCCCATTCTAGGTTGTACTTATACAATGCTCTGTTTATAGAAAAGTGTGTGTGTGTGTGTGTGAGAGAGAGAGAGAGAGAGAGAGAGTGAGAGAGAGAGAGAGAGGAGAGGAGAGAGAGAGAGAGAGAGAGAGACAATTCATCAACCTGTTGAGGAATTATAAAGGAAGTAGTCAACTTGTTAAGGATTTTTTAAGGAATTGTCAAGCAATTGGTCAACCTTTTAAGGAATTTTCAAGGAATTTATCAACCTGTTAAGGAATTTTCAAGGAATTTATCAAACTGTTAAGGAATTTTCAAGGAATTTATCAAGCTGTTAAGGATTTTCAAGGAATTGATCAACCTGTTAAGGATTTTTCAAGCCATTGGTCAACCTTTTAAGGAATTTTCAAGGAATTTATCAACCTGTTAAGGAATTTTCAAGGAATTTATCAACCTGTTAATGATTTTTAAAGGAATTTATGAAACTGTTAAGGAATTTTCAAGGAATTTATCAAGCTGTTAAGGATTTTCAAGGAATTGATCAACCTGTTAAGGATTTTTCAAGCCATTGGTCAACCTTTTAAGGAATTTTCAAGGAATTTATCAACCTGTTAAGGAATTTTCAAGGAATTTATCAACCTGTTAAGGAATTTTCAAGGAATTTATCAACCTGTTAAGGATTTTTAAAGGAATTGATCATTCTGTCAATGAATTTTCAAGGAATTTATCAACCTGTTAAGGATTTTCAAGGAATTGATCAACCTGTTAAGGATTTTTCAAGCAATTGGTCAACCTTTTAAGGAATTTTCAAGGAATTTATCAACCTGTTAAGGAATTTTCAAGGAATTTATCAACCTGTTAAGGAATTTTCAAGGAATTTATCAACCTGTTAAGGATTTTTAAAGGAATTGATCATTCTGTCAATGAATTTTCAAGGAATTTATCAATCTGTTAAGGATTTTTAAAGGAATTGATCATTCTGTCAAGGAATTTTAAGGCACTTGGTCGACTAAGTTGAGATACTGTAGAGAAATTGATGAAGGGATCAGAAAAGTTTAATGCAATTGAATGACGAGTTTAGAAATATTAAGATAATTTTAACGATACTTAGAAATTATAATCCTCATTTAGATGAATGTTACTTTATTCATTTAAGAATTGAGATTCATTCATTTTAATTTCAATCATGCAGTGAATTCGATAGGGAAGCTTAAGTACAGTATTAAAAGAAACTTCTTATTAAAATGTTTATGTGATATTTATTACATTGCAGTTATTAGTATAATGTGAATGTGAAGTGTTTGGTTATGGAACAAACCTCTCTCTCCTCTCTCTCTCTCTCTCTCTCTCTCTCTCTCTCTCTCTCTCTCTCTCTCTCTCTCTCTCTCTTGATAAAAAAGGTCTTTGAGACACCTAAAATCTTTGTAACTCTATGATTATACCAACAAACGTTAATAGATTAAATTATATGAATTACGGATCAAACTACAAGATTTAAAATCTGTCTTCTTTTACTTATTTACTTCCTTTTAAGGATCTCCTTGTCTTTGCTATACATTCTTACATCATTATTCATCGATGTTACACATAGATACGATTGTTTGGTCACATACGTATACATTTCTTTTTCATATAGCACGCTAAAAGGTTTAAAGGCCACTCATGAATGGCACAGGCAAGGGACAGTCACATTGCCCTATCGAGCAGGACAATGCCCTAGAGACTGACCATATATACATATGATCAGCTACCAAGCCTCTTCTCCATCCAGGACCAAGGAGGGCCAGGCAATGCCTGCTGATAACTCAGCAGATAGACCTATAGGATCCTTCAAACCGCCATCCTTAGTTCACAGTGGTGATGAGGTTGCAGCACCAAAGAAACTAACGAATTTGAGCGGTCTCGAACTCCAGTCTGACGTTCACCAGTCAGGGATGTTACCACCTCGACCACCACAACCCCTAAATCAAGACAAAGCTCCCCACCCTTGCAATTTCCTCCTGTGGAGCCCCCAGCCGTTTCTCAAATCCTCGACTGATCAGTTCTCGGTCCTGGGATATGATCGCCAGTAATTGGGAAACTTTGGGACTCTGGGACTTTGGCGGGTGTGAAGTACTAGTTGTGGGTAGGTTGTAATTGAGTTGCTTTACTGGTCCATAAAAGTAAAATCGTACCGAATTTAGAATGTCGAGATGACAATAGATTAATTAAAAAATGTTTACGTAAAGATGAAAAGATGAAATGCTATGTAAATGTTTTTTTGGGGGGCGAATATTTTGGTCGTATTATGAATACATATATACGGTACACTATATATATATATATATATATATATATATATATATATATATATATATATATATATATATAAAGAGAGAGAGAGAGAGAGAGAGAGAGAGAGAGAGAGAGAGAGAGAGAGAGAGAGAGAGAGAGAGAGAGAGAGAGAGAGAGAGAGAGTGGTATTTGATGTGTCAGTCAGTCTTCTGCTCTACATAAATGTTATTCAAGTGTAAATAATAAATAGATAAATATATATACAATATATATATATAATAATAATAATAATAAATAGATAAATATATATACAATATATATATAATAATAATAATAATAAATAGATAAATATATATACAATATATATATATATATATATATATATATATATATATATATATATATATGTGTGTGTGTGTGTGTGTGTGTGTATATAATATATATAAATTAAGCTGATCAGTCTTTCTATAGATAAACAGAAAAATATCTTATAAACAAAAAACAAACTAAAAACAATGATAACCATAATCTTAACAATGCAAGTTTAGTGAGATACCTTTCACCCTATTTCTGTTGAGCAAAAGCTTAACCCACCAGCTGCATCACATCATAAAAGCTGGATGATTGCAGTATATTAGAGGCAATGTTGTTCACTTGTGTTTGGTATATTATAGAGTCACAGTGGAATCTTGTTTTGGGAGATTCGGTACGGAGTGAATCTCTCCTAAAGTGAACTTGTGTTCAAACTTACCTTAAGGTTCCTTTAATGCCAAGATAAAATGTGAGTACTCATGGTAGGATCCAGCAACTCGAAATGCTTGGTTCTTAAACTTAGATTGTTCAACTTGCTTAAGAAATATATGTGACTACATTGTTTCGACAAAATATGAGAACTCATAGTAGGATCCAGCAACTCGAAATGCTTAGCTATTAAAATTTGATTATTCAACTTGCTTCTAAAACATATGCTACTGTATTGTTTAGCTATTTAACTAGTAGAATGTCAGATGATTCTAAGGAAAGACTAACCCAGATGATCAAAAATTCTGCTAAATTCTCATCGACTCATTATTATTATTATTATTATTATTATTATTATTATTATTATTATTATTATTATTATTATTATTATTATTACTTGCTAAGCTACAACCATAGTTGGAAAAGCAGGATACTTCCTAAGCTACAACCCTAGTTGGAAAAGCAGGATGCGATAAGCCCAGGGGCCCAAATAGGGAAAATAGCCCAGTGAGGAATGGAAACAAGGAAAAACAAATTATTTTAAGAAAAGTAACAATATTGAAATGAATATTTCCTATATAAATTATAAAGACTAACAAAACAAGAGGAAGATGAATTAGGTAGCATAGTGTGCCCGAGTGTATTAATGTGGAAATTTATCAGGCGAAATATCAGTGTAGCCGATGGTCTAATACCAAAAATCAAATAAAGAATAAACTATTTGTAATCCTTTAAATTGAGAATGCTTTCATATCTGACAGTGAACATCTGTTTAGTGTCCCGCAACAATAATTGTAAAGGCGTCTCGTGTAACACCTCGAAAATTGCTGTTTGGTGTCACATGCCCCAAGTTGAATTAAAACGACCTCCAGGTTGTCCTAAACCTACGTCATTCTTCTTCTTGGTTCTTAGGTTTGATGTGGCATTTTTATTTTTATCAAATTTACATTTATTCTAGTTGTTTTTCCTTCAGTTCTCATGGATTTGGATTTAAAGTAATTCCAATGTAAATTTTCTTAACCTTGAATAACTTACATATACGTGTACTTTTTTTTTTTTTTGCCAAAATTGCTCGTGAAGAAATATTTGATACTTCATTGAGAATTGCCTTGATTAACTTGAATATTTTTACTTTTACCCTTTTTGGGGCAAAAACTCTATTGAAGAAAGATTCTATCCTTCATTGGGAATAGATTCCTGATTCCTGATAAATGGGAATTCCCTACCTTGATTTTTTTAACCTTGATAAAATTAAATATTCTTTCTTTTACCCTTTTTTTTATCGTCAAAACGGTATTTGACGAAATATTTTATCCTTCATTGGAATATATTTCTGATAAATAAATTTTTCCTTCCTAGAATTTTCTTGACCTTGATTATTTTAAATATTCTTGCTTTTATCCTTCTTTTAGGTCAAAACTGTGTGAGGAAAGATTTGATCCTTCATTAGGAATAGACTCCTGATTCCTGATGAATGGGATTTCAATCGTTAGATCTTTCTTAGCATTGATTAACTTGAATATTCTTTCTTTTACCTTTTTTTTTTTTTTGTGGCAAAAACTCTGTGAAGAAAGATTTGATCATTCATTGGAATATATTTCTGATAAATTAATTTTCCCTACCTAGAACCTTGATACACTTAAAGTTGTTGTTGTTTTTTTTTTTGTTTTTTTGGCGGGCGGGAGAAAATTCTAAGAAGAAAGATGATGTCCCTTCCTAGAACGTTAACCACCTTCACAAAACAAACAAAAGAACTGTATGTGAATATAGATTTGATCCTTCATTAGGAATAGATATCTGATTCCTTGTGAAAGGGATTTCTCTTCCTTGAACTTTCTTAACCTTAATTAACTTAAATATTCTTTCTTTTACCCTTTTTTTGTGGTGAAAATTATAAGAAGAAAGATGATGTTCCTTCCTACAACGTTAACCACCTTGACAAAACAAACAAAAGAGACGTCGAAAACCTTCAAACGTGTATAGAGCAGTAAATATGTCGTTTATTGGAAAACTTTGTCATGCTCACCATGTGTGTTGATTCAAGAACTTGTTTGTTCTCTCCTCCCCGTTACTAGTGTTGTGTATCTTGGACTCGGATGTCACAAGAGACAGCTCTGCGGTCCCGGAGATAACCAGTGTTTACGTTTTACATTTCCTGATTCTTCGAAAGAAGAGGTAAATAAACAATGAGATAATGACGGGTATCTTTAGCTTGAAGCCGAAGGAAATAGGCTCTAGTTTGTGATTTGTCTTTTAGGTGATGATTTGCTTGTTTTTTTTTTTTTTTTTTTTTTTTTTGTGGGGGGGACTTCAGCCTATTTATTTTCTTCCGTTTCTTGTGTGTGTGTGTGTGTGTGTGTGTGTGCGCGCATACGTTTAGTATACGTGGTAAATATAGCGTATTAAGAAATAGACAACTTATTTTTATATATTATTATTATTATTATTATTTTTATTACTATTATTATTATTATTATTATTATTATTGTTATTATTATCATTATTACTAGCTAAGCTACAACCCTGTTTAATAAAGAAGAATGTTATAAGCCCAAGGGCTCCAACAAGAAAAATAGCCCAATAAGGAAATGAAATAATTAAACTACAAGAGAAGTAATGAACAAATTAAAATAACATATTCAAAAACAGTAACTTTCGTATGTAAGTTATAAAAAGAGACTAATGTCAGCCTGTTCAACATAAAAACGTTCGTTGTAAGTTTGAACTTTTGAAGTTCCACCGATTCAACAACCTGATCAGCAAGATCATTCCACGGCTTGGTCACAGCTGGAATAAAACTTCTTGAATACAGTATAATGATAATAAAAGAATTCTTCTACAGATTCATTTATTTATCTTTTATATATTGCTAAGAATAATATTTCGCGTCACTCAATTTTTTTTTTTTTCAAGTTCTTCCATTAAGCCATTTATTAATGATAGCAATGTACAGTAATGTGAATGTATTTCTTTTAATAAAAATATCTTGGTGATATGCTGGTTATATTTTTTATCTCAATTTTTTATTATCCTCTTGTTTTTATCAAGTTATTATAGTTTATAAATGAAAGATTTATTTTAATGTTATTATTGTACTTAAACTTCTTTTGTAGTTTTTCCCTATTTCATTACCTCACTGTGCTATTTTCCCTGTTCGAGCCCTTGGGCTTATAGCATCCTGCTTTTCCAACTAGGGTTGTAGCATAGCAAATAATAATGATTATGATAAAAGAGTCGTTTCATTGTTTATCTCAACTAACACTGTTGTTTAATCTTTATTAATGAAGTATTAATGTGGTGGCCTATTGGAAACGTCCCTGCCTTGCGATCTGCCGGACTGGGGTTCGAGTACCATTCAAACTCGATAGTTTCTTGTAGTGTCTGCAACCTCACCACACTTGTAAGCTAAGGGTGGTGGGTTTCAGGGAGCTTATTGGTCTGTCTGCTGAGTCATCAGCAGTCATTGCCTGGTTCTTCCTGGTCGTAGCTTGGGGGGAGAGGGACCTTTAGCGCTCATCATATTATATATATATATATATATACATATATATATATATATATATAATAATAATAATAATAATAATAATAATAATAATAATTCTGTTGGTATTGTTTCTGTTACTTG
>NC_090748.1:8338220-8342763 GCF_036898095.1 Palaemon carinicauda
TGCTAATTATTGTTTTCCCAGAATTTAAATAACCACCTAATTACTGTGCAAGAAGATGAAAACTGCAGGATTGCATTATTTTGGAGTAAATGAAGAGCGTGGTGTTGTAAACTATTACCCCTGCTTGTAACTATTGCAGAATTTGCTTAACAAATTAGTTAACTACGAAATCCCAACATTTTGATTTAGTGAAAACTGTCAGCTTCCACAATGGAAGTCCTTAGCAAATTAGGCTAATCTATTGTCATTTGAAACTTTTAGGATTGTGATAGCCTATTGGAAACGTCATTTACCCGCAACCTGTGAGTCCTGAGTTCGAGCCCCGATCAAGTCTGGTTGTTCCTAGTAGTGTCTGCAACCTTACCGTCCTTGTGAGCTAGTTCTACTTACTAAAATATCAGTAACCATTGCTTGGCGCTCCCTGGTCCTAGGTTGGGTGGATAGGGGCTTGGTCACTGATCATTTGTATTTATGATCGATCTCTAGGGTGTTGCCCTGTCTCTTGCCTCTGGCGCTCATGGGTGACATTTAAACCATAGATAAATTATTGAGAGACCGAAAAAACGGTTTGCGGAGATTCATTCACTACTTAAATTGCAGCAATGAATGCATTGGGCTAGAGTTCTCTTGCTTGTGGGTAAACTCAGGTACACTATTATATCTGTTTTTTTTTTGTTTCCTCACTGGGCTATTTTCCCCTAAATTTTTCTTATTATAAATTATGTTCAATATGTACATTATTTTCATGAAATTACCTCCATTGTCTTTATATACTAGTGAATTAATACAAATGAGTCAGTATCAAGATATTCAAACTCGAAGTAATTTTCTCCCTCGGGTGTTAATCACTCTCGATAATTTGTATTGTTTTAAAAGGTGACCCTTTGATTTCACTCTTCGGTGGCTGTTTTTTTTTTATTCTATTGTTAAGTTTTGAAATTCTCCTCTTGCCTTTGTTTTCCTCGACTCATATAACCCTGCATATTATTATTATTATTGTTATTATTATTACTTGCTAAGCTACAACCCTAGTTGGAAAAGCAAGATGCTATAAGCCCTGGGGCCCCAACAGGGAAAATAGCCCAGTGAGGAAAAGAAACAAGTAAAAATAATATATTTTAAGAACAATGACATCTAAATAAATATTTCCTATATAAACTATGAAAACTTTAACAAAACAAAAGGAAGAAAAACGAAATAGAATAGTGTACTCGAGTGTACCCTCAAGCAAGAGAATGGAAGACCATGGTACAGAGGCTATGGCACTACCCAAGACTAGAGAACAATGGTTTGATTTTGGAGTGTCCTCCTAGAAGAGCTGCTTACCATAGCTAAAGAGTCTCTTCTACCCTTACCAAGAGGAAAGTAGCCACTGAACAGTTACAGTGCCGTAGTTAACCCTTGGGTGAAGAAGAATTGTTTGGTAATCTCAGTGTTGTCAGGAGAATGAGGACAGAGGAGAATCTGTGAAGAATAGGCCAGACTATTCGGTGTATGTGTAGGCAAAGGGAAAGTGAACCGTAACTAGAGAGAAGGATCCAATGCTGTACTGTCTGGTCAGTCAAAGGAGCCCATAACTCTCTAGCGGTAGTATCTCAACGGGTGGCTGGTGCCCTGGCCAACCTACTACCCTAAAACCTACCCTATTTTATGATACACCTGTAGTTTACGACCTACCTTTCATCCTCTTGACATTTGCCTTAGATTCCCCTCTTTCATTTGCCCTTTCTTTAAAAAAAAAAAAGTAAAAAAGATAATAATTATTATTCCTCAATGGACTTTTTTCAGTTTACGAGCTTTAGAAGTTAATTGCAGGCGATGATAAGTGATATTTTCGGAAATAGTTGTGTATATACTTAAGTCTATGTCCT
Organism: Palaemon carinicauda; assembly: GCF_036898095.1. NCBI lineage: Eukaryota > Metazoa > Arthropoda > Malacostraca > Decapoda > Palaemonidae > Palaemon > Palaemon carinicauda. The sequence continues at coordinate 8,340,092 of NC_090748.1, forward strand.
TTTTTATGAATTTTTGAAAATACAAGGAAGATCTACAAAACCTTTCAGAATGAAGTGCTTCAAATGTCTAAATGTAACAGTATTGTGTAATTTTTTTTTTTTAAATTGTCCAGACTGTCCTTAGGAGTTGAAAATAGGGTTTTCCAATATTTGATTTTTATTCGATCGATTTTTTTCTTTATTTTAGTGGAAACTTAATAATTTTACAATTGAGTTCTTCTCACATGACAAACCAGTAATGGTTTTCGGGTGAGCATTACAAAAACTAGTGAAATACAGGAATGTATGTTAATCTAATTCTCCCTTAACTATATTAGCCTAACCGGAATACAGATTTGCCTGCCCATTCCCTTATCTTTACCCCCAAAAGTTGACTGCCTTCGGTCATAATTCTAAAGTTAATAGGCAATCCATATGTATATCAAAACGCATAAAAATTGATGGATGTGATTCAAAATTAATACCCTCCATCGAAAATAACTCAATCAGAAGGCTGGGTGTTCGAGTCACTCCGTGGTCACCAATGTGACGGCCAAGAGTAGGTTGTGAGTCACAGGCGAGATGAATGGAACTGAGTAACTTTATTACAGACACATCGAGTATATATACACACTAGGTCCCGGTAAGAAGGTCACAAAATACAAACATGCTATTTCTCGTCAAACCGGCAACCGGTTCTGTTAACAGTTAACAATGAAGTAGGCAGACAGGTTAATACAAGCTGCTGTCAGCGCTAGGGGAGAGCGAAGATATAAAGGATAATATATACAAAAAAGAGAAATGTCGTTACAATGTACGATCACGTGACACACGGTTGGTACAGATCAGTTGAATATTCATATAGAATGTAGTCACATTACAAATGTCAACCGTGGCTTCCAACCTATATAGTTACTTTCCCTTCGTTCAGCGGCTAAAGTGAAAGTCCACTCTTCAGAATGACGGAAAAAAAAACGAAAGCTTGCTGAAATAACACTCGAAATTATAATAACAGTAAAAACTTAATTATTAGTTATTCAACTCATACGTGTTACAATCGTAATTGGTTGAAACAGGAAATTTTTTTTTCAGTGGTATTTAAAAGGATAAAAGTTCTCTGTCACTTGCACGAATTTGTGGCACGCATTGTCACGACTCGTGTCGTGAACTGGCGTGAACTCATCGTGAACTGGAGTGAACTTGTCGTGAACCTGTTGTGACATCGTGGCATGTCGTGACGAGAATTTCGAAATGTTCAAAATTTTGGTCACGACAAAATTTTGTGAACGCGGCGTGAAATATGCGCGAACTGTTCGTGAACTCGTCGGGACGATGCGGGAAGTGCGCAAACTATGCTAAAACTAGGCATGAACTCGTCGTGAACTTGTCGTGCCAGTTCGTGTCAATGTGGACAGGTGAGCTGTGATTCTGAGGTAATTTTTTTTTTTTTCTTTTGATTTTCCAGTTCGTGCCACAAAATGTCACGACTTGCCACGGCAAATTCGTGGCAAAAAGTCGTGCAAGTGTCAGCCTGGCATAAGAATAAGAGACAATTCGTAACCAAATAATAACGAAATATTTTTTATGTAGAGGTACATAGCATCTCATGGTATTATTTTGAGGTTATATATTTAAGATAAACTTTATCAAATATACTTTGATAATCACGGAGTCACCGTATCGCTACAGAATTCAAAACGGAATTCCAATATCCCATTAAATATCGCAAAGAAATTATTGTTTTTCCCTCCAAAAATCAAATGGGAATATTTAAAGCGTTGTAATTTCTACATAACTGCTTATATTGCATTACATTCACCGTTTCACCTTTCGGTAAAAAGTCCAGCAAGAAGAAATGTCGCCTTTAATCAATACTGTGAACTTTAAAGGTCTTTACCTCTTAAGAGGTTAATCAATGGCTTCTAGATATCATGTCTGTTATTATTATTATTATTATTATTATTATTATTAAAAGCCAAGCTACTACCCTTGTTGGGAAAGCAAGAGGCTATAAGCCCAAGGGCTCCAACAGGGAAAAGTAGCCCAATGAGGAAAGAAAATAGATAACCTACAAGAGAACTAATAAATAATCAAAATAAAACATTTTAAGAACAGTAACAATATTAAATTAGATCTTTATATATAAACTAGAAAATTTCAAAACAAACAAGAGGAAGAGAAATAAGATAGAACAGCGAGCCCAAGTGTACCCCCAAGCAATAGAACTCTAATCCAAGACAGTGGAAGGCCATGGTACAGAGGCTATGGCACTACCCAAGACTAGAGAACAATGTTTTGATTTTGGAGTGTCCGTCTCCTAGAGGAGCTGCTTACCATAGCTAAAGAGTCTCTTCTACCTTTACCAAGAGGAAAGTAGCCACTGAACAATGACATTGCAGTCGTTAACCTCTTGTGCAAAGAAAAATGTTTGTTATTCCTAGTGTTTTCAGGTGTGTGGGGACCGGAGAATGTGGAAAGATTAGGCGAAACTATTTGGTGCATGTGTGGGCAAAGACAAAATGAGCTGTAACCAGAGAGAGGGATTCGGTGTAGTACTGTTTGGCCTGTTAGTGGACTCAATAACTCTCTAGCGGTAGTATCTCAACGGGTGGCTGGTGCCATGACCAACCTATTACCTATACTAGTTTAGTTTAAACATATTGCCTAACAAATACCACCCTTGTCATCTATTG
>NC_090748.1:8343263-8368263 GCF_036898095.1 Palaemon carinicauda
GTAGGTTATGTTGGCTTTTAAAAAGATGCCTTTATGTTTTCTTGATTTGGTAATTATCTTAAAACAGCCACACGCTCATTATACTTGAAGTATTTACTCTTAGTTGGCAAAAGTTTAAAAGTGGGACGATAATTATCTCTCTCTCTCTCTCTCTCTCTCTCTCTCTCTCTCTCAAATAACCACAAAATGCCACACGTACGTTTACACACACGCACACACACACACACACACATATATATATATATATATATATGTGTGTGTGTGTGTGTGTGCGTGTGAGTGCGTGTGTATATACACACATAAACACTATATATATATATATATATATATATACATACATACATACATACATTATATATGATAATTCTATCACTACCAATTATGATTTTTTTTTTTCAAATAAGCACAATTGGTTTACGCATAAATTGCGTGAGTTCATGTCTAAAGGGAAATAGGCCACAATGTTAAAACAGTAATCCTTAATTGTAGGTAATTTTTATATCAATAACTGTATGAAAATATCTAATTTGACATAAGTAGAAAGAGTCATATGTCTATATACGCTATTGCGTATTAGGCAATCATATATAATCAGTTTTATTTACGCCTTATTTTTACATTCATAGTATTTTTACTCATTAGCATTGGGTTTAATGGCAACTGTTAGGTATGTTTGTGATGTATTGTATATATATATATATATATATATGTACATATATACTGTATATATATGTATATATATATATATATATATATGTATATATATATTTATATATATATATATTTATATTTGTATTTATATATATATACTTTTTTCCATATAGGAGATATGCTCTTATTTTTTGCAAGCTATTATTTGCTGTCCAATTTAGCATGCCAAACTCTTCTAAAGGCTGATATTTGCAGCATGCTGAGACAGCAACGGATACTGCATCTCGACGCAGATACTCTGCAACACTGAATTATAGATCTGCAATCATTGTGTGAAAAGCAACAAGTCATTCAATTAACTTTTACGACAGGAATCCTCTGAAAGGATTGCAGGACTCATCATCACTGCATAATTTAGCGAATGCTGTCTTCTTGCAGAAGGATACTGAAGTTGATTTTCAGAATGTTGAACAGCATTATGATTTTTAGATTTTGTTGTTTAAAATTTCAGAAAATCCATCTTACACATTATCTGAAATGCTCTAACCTAGAGATCTTTAGGTTTACGACCTAAATAGTTTCAAGAGTAATAATAAACATACACGAGGTATTAAAAAAGTTATACAAGGTTAAAGATTAAATAATACAGATACCTTACAAAAATATAGTTTTATTAAACATTTAAAGAGAATGTGCACCTTTTAAAAAAATATCACCTAGTGTAAATAAATCAATATCAAACAGGTTTCACTTTACGTATTTTACTTAATCACAATTTTATATCTCGATCCATACTCGTCTGTAGTAATTCGTGAGAAATCTCAAAAGAATTGCGTTCAATTAAAGAAAATACAAAAGACGGTTATGTGCTGCTACAGACAGAGCAGTGGTCCATATTATACAATTGGTTTCGATCAACAGATTAGTGCACAACTTAATTTCGTTAACATCAGGTTATTTAGATGTTGGAGTGACAAAACAGCTAGCTCTTAACACATATGGTTTTCTAAAACTGTTTCTTTAAAGTAATTCAAACACAATATTGATATATGCTTAGACAGTTATATTAACACTCGAGTAATATAAACTATTCAAACTAAAAAAATGGCACTAGGCTTTTAAAGGTTTAAAGGGACAGTGACATTGCCCTATCAAGCAGGACAATTCCCTAGAGACTGACCATATATACATAAGATCAGTGCCCAAGCCCCCCATTCCACCCAAGCTAGGAATAAGGAGGGTCAGGCAATGGCTACTGATGACTCAACAGATAGACCTATAGATTCCCCCAAATCCCCCATCCTTAGCTCACAAGGATGGTAAGGATGCAGACATTAAAGGAACTCGAACCCCTGTCCGGCAATCATCAGGCAGAGACGTTACCAATCAGGCCACAATAACCCTGAAGTAGTACTTTAAGGAATTTAAACTTTAAAATAGCTATAGGCTTTTACAGTTATATTATCATTTGCGCAATTCAAGCACAATAGAATTAGTTATCGAGATCAGATACATAAAAAAGTAGGAGAGTATGACAGTACAACAGTATGAGAGAAGTTGAGTTGACTGCCTATAAGTGTGCCTCCGCTATGCAAAATTTGCCTTTATATAACCTCCCCCTAGGGTACCCTTATTCCCCCAATGCTCTTTGTAATGACTTTACGTTCGCATAATTTAATACGATGTAACTAAAATCATTCCTATTCACTTGATAAAAACACTTTGACGAAGAAACCCTTATTTACTCAGATATAATTTTGCAATCGAGACTCGTCTCACATGACGTCACTTCCTTTCTAACATCCACGTACGCATTATTTTAATCGTTCTAGAACATTCTAGATTATATTTACATTACTGTGCAATCACAAAGCGCTAGATGAGTTGGAAGACCCAGGCCTACATGGCTGAAGACTATGAAGCGCGAAGTAAGAATGGTGAATGAAGAAGTATTGATTTAAAAGCTCAAGATAGAGATGACTGGTGAAATGTAACTCAGGCCCTTTGCGTCAAGAGGCGTAGGAGGATATATATATATATATATATATATATATATTTACTGAGCAATTGCCCAACAATAGCGATCATAATAAATATAAATACTACTATTATTGCTAGTATCACCATAATTGTTTTAAGCTAATAAGACGTAAGTAATAATCCTGCCCTAGAGAGATTATTCTTAACAATGAGTATTATCACAATCAGTGTGGGTTTGTTGCGTCGAAATGTCAAATAAAAACTCCTTTGGAATCATCATCTTCATCATCATCATAATCATCATCATCAGCAGCAGCAAAAGCGTCATCATCATCATCATCATTTAATGCTTGTTTACTGGAACCGAGGAGATAAGTGAAATTCCTATATCGTCATCAACTTGCGTTTAATTAGCAGGCTTTAGAATTTTATAAAAGGAAATCAATATTTTTTAGAGGTGAGATTTTATGTTCCTTACTAAATAGTAAATCTAAATTAAAAATAGCTGTAGTTATTAGTCAAATTTAGTGAGTAAAAATGAAAATAAAAGTAAACCTCTGATAATCTAACGTTATTTATTCTATCAATGATTTTGTATTTAGATCATGTCCTCCAAGAAACGTATAAAGGTTTCGCTAACTTAGTTTGTATTTGTATATGTACTAGAATATTTTAAATGTAAATAGTTTATAAACAGCGTGCAACATAAATTTTAGGTGTTACTTGGATACGAAAATTCCTAAATATCAAGGAATTATGAAGCATAAATACCTAAAATTTAATAAAAAGTAGTAGATCAGCACGCAATGAATACCAAGCGAGGCCAAGCCAAGAAATGAGCTTGAGATGGCGGCCACAACCTGTTGCTCATTACGGGTATCACCTCTTATCACCTCTATGTACGGCGGCATTAAAGTTCAATTTGGCTTCACCAACACGGCAATAAATTCTGGCAACCTGCTGCTAAGATAGTGAACTTTACCTAGGGTTAACCTAACGTTGGGAATACAATGCTGCTAAAAGTTTCGAGTCTCATTCATGAATCATAGACTTGAGTTTGCCAGAGGGTCTCAAGACGCAAAAGCGGATGTGACGTGGGATCTTCATTCTTGCATGGACGTTGTTGATGGTGGGAAGTCCTTTGCTGTTTCTGGAAACGTTTGGGATTGTGGAAAGTCTCAACAAGGATTGGAATATGGCAGGTCTTTTACCAGTAACATGTCTTTTGTCATTTTTGCTAACTTTGCTTTCTGCTTTTAGTAACCTTATATGTTTATTATAATAGTTTTTTAATCTCTCTCTCTCTCTCTCTCTCTCTCTCTCTCTCTCTCTCTCTCTCCTGATTTTGAGATCATATGCGCATCTATAGTCCATTTCTTTTAGCGAGGCAAATTTGCACCGACTCGCAGGGGTGCCCTTTTAGCTCGGAAAAGTTTCCTGATCGCTGATTGGTTGGACAAGATAATTCTAACCAATCAGCGATCAGGAGACTTTTCCGAGCTAAAAGGGCACCACCGCGAGTCGGTGCAAATATGTCTCGCTAAAAGAAATGGACTATAGTGACCCTCCGCCATAGTCGTTCCAAAGCTAGCCAAAGAACGGACTAAACGTGACTGTGAAAATTGTGTCTCTAGATCTACTGCATTTCTACTGCAGGTGTCGAGTCGAGGATTTTCTGCTCATAAGATGAGTGAAAGGAATCTAATTATACCAGAAACTCTAGGATAACTTAATTTTCTACTATTAGATTTTAGCAGTGTGTTTTGTTGTAAAGTTTATGCTCATAGAGACGAAAAGAACAAATTATAGCCAACATGAAAAACTAGTCGTATCGGCCTTTTTTATTTTTTATATTAACATTGATAAATATAATAAAAATAAAAATAAAACGCTGCCTAAGCTCCTAATTATTTGACGAAATGAACGAATTATAGCCAACATGAAACACTAGTCGTATCGGCATTTTTTATTTTTTATATTAACATTGGTAATTATAATAAAAAAAACGCTGCCTAAGCTCCTAATTAATTTGAGCAACTTGCCAATTGTAAACAACAGGCAATTCATTTCTTATTGCCCAGGCAATCTCGCGTTCATCATCCCTAAGGTCATGAACTAAATTCTTCCAGGATTTCAACAAAAGTCACCCACCGAGTAATTAAAATTCTAGACTTGGCTCGGTTAAATAAAAAAAAGATATCACAGGTACGAGGATTCTGACCATTTTTTTTCCTACTTTCAGCTCGGATTAATGACTCGACATACTTTTTATTAATCCAGTGCTTCAAAAAAGTTCTTTCTAAAAACTTTCAAATTTCTGTGATATCGAAGTTACAATAAAATATCAATGAAGATATTTATAAATCTTGGTGCAGATTGATCTTTATATAATCTAGTGTTCTTTCAATAATTTTATTTATTGAATATGATAAAAATACCCCAGTTTTTATATGACAATGAGGACAAATTACAGTATATAAACATAATTCAAGTAATGTTTAATAAAACAATCGGCCAATGGTACATCCTCGACTCGACGCCTGCAGTGGAAATCCAGTAGATCTAGAGACACAATTATTATAGTTACATTTAGTTCGTTCTCACAGAGAGAGAGAGAGAGAGAGAGAGAGAGAGAGAGAGAGAGAATGTCTGACTTCCCCACACTAACTGCATATATATATATATATATATATATATATACATATATATATGTATATATATATATATATAAATAATGTGTGTAAGTATTTGTATATATATATATATATATATATATATATATATATATATATATATATATATGTATATATATATACACATATATATATATATCTGTGTGAGAGAGAGAGAGAGAGAGAGAGAGAGAGAGAGAGAGAGTGAGAGAGAGATCGGAACATACGTTTTTTCACTAATTACAAAAGGTTCGTGAATGCACTTGCATAGCGAGATACTCTCGTAAGAGTACCGCATTGCTCTCGTGAGAGTTCGAGTGTGGTACTGAAATTATATCTTGAGTAAATAAGGCGTTGCTGCTCTGATATATTGCTGAATCAACAAAATTTGTGGAAACCTCCACTGTGATGGAAAGATGCTGTCACCCATACGACTTTAGATACGTCACCTATAAGGGAGTCCAGTGATCTCGCATAATAATTTATCACATTTATGATACACTTAAAAAGGCCAATGGTCTTACTGCATAAATCTAACATATACATTTACATATTTTGTAAGGAAGGCTTGGGACAGTATATATATATATATATATATATGTGTGTGTGTGTGTGTGTATGTATATATGTACATACACACACACTACATATATATATATATATATATATATGAGAGAGAGAGAGAGAGAGAGAGAGAGAGAGAGAGAGAGAGATAATGTCCAACATCCCCCCCACACTCACTCTTAGCAGATCCTAATATTATAGTATGTCGCGTAAGGTAATATAATATAGTGATATAGTATTTCATCCTTTATTAATAAAGTACGCCAGTATTACTCAACGTCTGCAAGGACTGTATATAAGGGAAAAGAGTGGGGGGGGGGGTGTGAAGTGCTGTATCAGGCATTTAATACTCAGATTTATAAGATATGCGAATTGGCAAACTATAGAAGGAACTCGAGTGCATATTGCGCCAGTAGAATTGATGATATGATTTTGGGGAGATAGCTTGTTCGATTTATCAAAGATATTCTTTAGTAAATGAAACAAAAACAAAAAAGGGGACCTCTACTCTCTACGTTCCTCCCAGCCTAACAAGCTGAACTCTGTTGAGTCCCTTGTTAGGCTGGGAGGAACGTAGAGAGTAGAGGTCCCCTTTTTTGTTTTTGTTTTATTTGTTGATGTCGGCTACCCGCCAAAATTGGGGGAAGTGCCTTGGTATATGTATGTATGTATGTATGATGAAGTAACTAAGCTCTTTATTCATTATTGTATGAATTAACTCGTAAATTTATGATCCATAAATTTCTCACAGAACAAATCATTTATGTAGTAAGACCCACATGTAACCAGACATCGATTAAAGAAACATTGGTTTAAATTATCACTAGTCAATTTTTTTTTAGCGAAGCAGATTTGCACAGACTCGCCGCGGTGCCCTTTTAACTCGGAAAAGTTTCCTGATCGCTGATTGGTTGGACAAGATAATTCTAACCAATCAGAGAGCAGGAAACTTTTCCGAGCTAAAAAGGGCACCGCTGCGAGTCGGTGCAAAAATGCCTCGCTAGAAAAAATTGACTATAGTTAGTTATTTGAATAAAAGATGCAGGAGTATATTTTGTCATGGTTGTACCAAAACATGTATTGACAAAAAAGAAAAAAAAAAGAAAAGAAAGGAAACACAAAAAGGAGGTCGATTTTAAGTAACACATTTATTGTCCATCACACCACAAAAAGAGATATGTCACAGCCTACTATTTTTTTACAATTATTATTTGCAGTATCTCTTAAGATGTAATATATCACGTTTTATATTGTTTTATAATGTTAATACTAAAGATTATTTTTTTTTATAATAGGTGATAGTATTATTGATCATTGGTAATCTGAAATTAAGTTCTTTTTTGAGAAATATGATGTATCATAATTTAGTTGTTGACTCTCTCTCTCTCTCTCTCTCTCTCTCTCTCTCTCTCTCTCTCTCTCTCTCTCTCTCTCTATATATATATATATATATATATATATATAATATATATACTATATATATATATAGAATATATATATATATATATATATATATATATATATATATATATATATATATCGTCGTCGGCGCCCACTCGTGTCCGAGTATTGGGTTCTGTCGTTAGCCATCAGCCTCCTATCTATGGGGTGGGTGCTTATGTCTGATGTGGCTGTTAAGTCCTAGTCTGTGGTGGAAGAGTCGTGGACAGTGTTCACAAGGGAGTGTAGGTGGTGGGCGGGGCTGTTCTAATCGCTCTCTCCTTCTTCTCCTCCTAGCCTCCTCATTTTGTCTCCTCCTCTCCTCGAAGTCCACGGTGCCATGGTGTACTGTACTCCTCCAGGTTTTCCTGTCCCTGGCTGTTTCTTCCCATGAGGAAGGATCGATGTCAGTTAGAGCCAGGGTGCGCTTTAGTTGATCTTTATAGCGCATTTTCGGGGCTCCTCGTGGTCTGGTGCCCTGGGTCAGTTCTCCGTAGAATATTTTCTTTGGGAGCCTAGATGGATCCATCCTATGCACGTTTCCTATCCAGCGGAGGCGGTGGTGGATGATGGTGGACTCCACGCTGGTCAGCGAGGCACGTTCTAAGACTTCAATGTTGGTAGTGTGGCTCTCCCAGGGGCTTTTCAAGATCTGCCTCAGTTTCATTTGTTGGAAGCGTTCTAGGTTTTTAATATTGTTTCTATATAGCGTCTATGTTTCACATGCATACAGGAGCGTGGAGAGGACTACTGCCCTGAACACCATTATTTTGGTGGTCATTGTCAGTGCGTGGTTGTTAAATATGCGGCAGTTGAGTCGGCCAAAGGCGGAGTGGGCTGCCCTGATCCTGTTCTCCACGTCCTTTTTGCTTGTGGGTGCTGATGTTAGGATGCTCCCTAGGTAGGAGAACTGGTCCACCTGTTCTAACGGTTGGTCATGCACTGTGGTATTGAAGTTTGGGAGCATCAGTCCTGGTGGAAGTTGGACGAGGGTCTTGGTTTTATCTGTGTTGACTTGCATCCCAAAACGTTCGTAGGCAGAGTTGTATGCATCAGCTAACGACTGCAGGTCCTCTGCCGTCTGACCTGGGGTGGCATTGTCGTCAGCATACTGCAGTTCTCGCACTGCACACAAGGTGGTCTTGGTTCTGGCGCGGAGTCTGGCGAGGTTGAAAGCGCCTCCATCCATGCGGAAACGTAGGTCGACTGAGGGTGTGTCTGGGGGAATCTCGTTGAGCATTGCTGCGGTGTATAGCGAGAAACATGTTGGGGCCAGAACACAGCCCTGCTTCAGGCCGCTGTTGATGGGGAATGGGTCTGAAAGAGAGTTCTGGTGGCAGACTCTCCCAACCATTCCGTCATGGAGGGCACGCACCAGCTTGACAAAATCGGGTGGGCAGCCATATCTTTTGAGGACAGCCCACATGGCAGGTCGAGGTACTTTGTCGAAGGCCTTTTTCAAATCCCAGAAGATGAACATTATGGGCTGTTGTTGTTCGAGGCTCTTCTCTTGTAGTTGTCGCGCACAGAAGATCATGTCTATGGTCCCGCGGGAAGGTCCAAAGCCGCACTGGGACTCTGGCAGGACGTCTTCTGCGAGAATAAGGAGGCGGTCAAGGAGAATCCAAGCGAAAATCTTACTCGCGATGCTTAGTAGTGATATTCCCCGGTAGTTGTTACAGTTCTCCCTGTCTCCCTTCTTGAAGATGGTAACGATGTTTGCATCGCGGAAGTCACTGGGGACGGTCTTGGTCTCCCATATTTTCAGTATAAGGAGCATCAAACGGTTCCTCAAACCGGTTCCACCGTGAGTGAGGAGCTCCAACGTGATGTTGTCTGGCCCTGGGGCTTTGCCAGGCTTCATGCGCTGCAGGGCCTTGTTGAAGTCATGGATGGAGGGTGGTAGTGCCATCCAGTGACGGACGGGATGCTGCGGGGTCATTCGCAGGAGATCGTCTGGGGTGTCTGCTTGGTCATTGAGGAGGTTCTCAAAGTGAGACCTCCACCTGGCCAGGATGCCCTCGCTGTCGGTGATGGTCATGGCCCCATCCGCGTCCTTCAGGCTGCCCACTGATGACCGTGTGGGACTGAATATTTCCTTTGTTGCTGCATAGAAGCTGCGCAGGTCACGTTGGTCAGCGAAACTGTATTTCTGCAGCTTTTCTTTGCCACCAGGTGTTCTGGGCTTCACGGATCCCTCTTTGGCAACCAGCTTCAGCCACCTTGTGAGCACATTTGTTAGCTGCTGTTGGTTGGTTTTCCAAAGTCAGGCGTGCTTGTCGTTTGGTTTCAATGAGAAGAGAGATGGTAGCATCATTCTCATCAAACCAATCCTGCCGTTTCTTGGTGGTGTAGCCTAGTGTTTCCTCCACGGCACGGGCCATGGCATTTCTGAGGGTGGTCCAGTGGTGCTCAACAGTGGCCTGACCCACGGGGTCTGCGAGGTGTTGTTCGCAGGACTCCTTGTAGTTCTGTGCCACCTGTGGGTTGCGGAGCTTACTGCAATCAAAGCGTTGGTGTGGTACGCTGTCAGGTGCCCTTCTGGGTGGTCGTAGGGTCGTCACGGAGAGTCGAGAGATGAGGAGTCTGTGGTCCGTCCAGCAGTCGTCCGCTCCGGGCATGGATCGGGTGATGCGGACGTCTCCTCGGTCTCTGGCTCTGGTCAGGACATAGTCCAGGGTGTGCCAGTGTTTAGACCGTGGGTGTCTCCATGTGGTCTTTTGTCGTTTTGGTAACTGGAAGATGGTGTTGGTTACCACAAGTTGGTGTTCTGCACACAGACCCAGTAGGAGTTGGCCATGGCGGCCGATGATTCCCTCCCACAGGCGATGGTCTTTGCCTACTCGGGCATTAAAGTCGCCAAGCACAACGAGCTTGTCATTGGCGGGCACTGCCTGGATGGTGCGGTCGAGCTGGGTGTAGAAGGCAGCTTTGTCATCGTCGGTTGAGGTCATAGTCGGGGCGTAGACAGAGATCAGGGTGAGGTGTCTGTCCCGCGTGATGGGGATGCGGACAGTCATCAGGCGCTCACTGATGGCCTTGGGAGTGAGGTTGTGCTGCTGCACTAGCTGGGAACGGATGGCGAAGCCGACACCGTGGATGCGAGGCTCCTCTAGGGCCTTGCCTTTCCAGAAGATGGTGTAGCCTGTTCCAGCTTCCCTGATGTTGCCCTCTTCGGGTAGTCTGGTCTCGCTAAGAGCCGCCACATCAACATTGAAGCGGGCTAGCTCCTTGCAGACGAAGGCTGTACGTCGTTCCGGGCGGTTGGTGTTCGTCACGTCTTGGAGGGTGCGGATGTTCCACGCACCTAAGGTTAATATTTTTTTCTTGTTGTTTCGACCGCATTAGTGGGATGTCCGCCAGCCGCGGTGAGCTGACCAGACGGGTTTGCCATGTCCGATGTTTACCCCACCTTTTCTAGGGGCCTCCCCATGTGGGGTGGGCTGCGGTGTCCTCAATAGGCCAGCCCAGTCACGGGTCCAGCTGCCGAACTCTGATGTCACGGCACCGTCACCAGAGAGCGACTGAATCTTAGACTCGCCGCCTGAGTGCAGTCGTGGGCTAAGGGCTTCCAGCTATCCTGGCCTGCCCCCTTCACCCACGGTGCTGTCGCCTCAGGACTTGGTGGTGGTGATGATGATGATGATGATGAGAAAGAGATGAAGAAGGGTGGAGGAAACGACAGAATGCCAGTAGCTGGGTATATTGTTTTGGGTGGTCGTGGCTTTGCAACGGCCACGCACACACACTTGGCCCACACCGTTTTCACCGCGGCTCAAAACATATGAGACAGGCGGCTTCTCCGATGTTGGTTGCATCGGGCTGCCGGGTTCTTGTTATGTCAAGGCCCGCCTTGTTGCCTGCCCGACAGGCATTTCCCTCTTCCGCCGGCGCTGGGAAGCTCCGCCGTTGGGGTCTTGTTTGGTTTGATTTTGGAGTTTTCCTTCTCCTAGCCTTTGCCTATCTTAGATAGAGGAGAAGGCCTATAGGGGTCCAGTCTTGGTCTGGTCTCTCAGAACTGGCCTTAGGGGTATGGTTGAGCCTGCCAGGGTGGATAAACTACCCCTCCGCCATTGCCCAGCCCATCATTGGGACACTCAAGCCCCTCTACTGCAGCAAAGTGCTGGACCATCAGAGGGGTATATATATATATATATATATATATGCCTGAGTGTGTGTGTGTTTGTGGGTTTCAAGTCAGAGAATGTCACCAAATATTCGGAGCACTTGTTCATCATTCACAAAAAAGAACATTGATTTTTCTTCATAAAATTTTAAAGAGTAAGTCTTAGTGAAATTACTATTACAATAGAATATTATAACATAAAGATGAAAGAGTGTTAATCGCCGGATTTAGTTAAGAGAAGATTAATGACTTCGATTGAGGATCTCTCTCTCTCTCTCTCTCTCTCTCTCTCTCTCTCTCTCTCTCTCTCTCTCTCTCTCTCTCTCTCAAGTGATTAGGTAAATACGGCTTTGAAGTATGTGTGAATGTGAGAAAAGTATTCCATTTTTTATCTTACTCTCTTACGTTAAAACATCAGATAAATAATTTGATTGTATATTCAGGGTAATAGGCGAAAGATTTGCCTGTTTTACTGACTCTCTCTCTCTCTCTCTCTCTCTCTCTCTCTCTCTCTCTCTCTCTCTCTCTCTCTCTCTCTCTCTCTCTCCAATCTTTATTTTATTTCATCATTGCAAGACCTAATACAGATTATTTTTATTTAGTAGTGTCAGTCTAACACGACTTTCTCTCTCTCTCTCCCTCTCTCTCTCTCTCTCTCTCTCTCTCTCTCTCTCTGGTTTAAAGCGTGTTCATTATCCTTCTGAACCTCATCTGTCGATACAACTAATAGCCAGATGCTTCTGCCGAAACTTGGAAACAACTGTTTAAGAACTTCCAATCTCTCCCCCCTAACTTTACCTAACGATTATGGCTGCTCTTCCGGACCTTAAGGATCCATTAGCTCCGTCTCTTTGAAAATAATTAATATCCTACACGTATCCATTTATTATTATTATTATTATTATTATTATTATTATTATTATTATTATTTTTGTTATTATTATTATTATTATTATTATTATTATTATTATTGTTATTATTATTATTATTATTATTTTTGTTGTTGTTGTTGTTATTGTTATTAGTATTATTATCCTGGCTATTATTATTTTTAATATTATCATTATTATTATTAATATTGTTATTAATATTATTATTATTATTATTATTATTATTATTATTATTATTCCTGTTTTAATTATTTTTATTATTATTATTATTGTTATTATTATTATTATAATTATTATTATTATTATTATTATTATTATTATTATTATTATTATATGTGTATGTGTATATTTTTTTAAAGCTTAATAATTATTAATTGTTATAATTAATTTTGTATTCGTAAACTAATATAATTCGAAATTCTACTGAAGAAGGCACTGTGTCCTTGATTAATTTGATTATTTTGTTAGTTTTATTTCCCGTTAATTTCTACCTAATCTCCTCGGTTCCTTTATGACCAAATAAACCCTTTACACTGAAATATGATAATAGAATTATCACATCTCGTGTCTTCTGTTTGATTGATATATTATACAAAACTCATTTGTTTACTAACTTCATCAAAGTAGGTAATCCAATTGATGGTATTACAGAATTCCCTTGAGCAATGGATTAGTATAGTATTTTGTAATCTGATTAGGATAACAAAGTATTTTTTTTATTCACGGAACATTACAGAATTACAAATAGAATATTATTTACCAAACATAAACTTCAGTATTACATAATATGACATGACTTATTTTTTCTATAAGTGTTTTTAGACTTCATTGACGTACCCGGCTCTTCGCCTGGTTTCTTTTATAGCCAAATTTGTAGAGCTGGTCTCTTTTATGAGAAAATTTGAAGAGCTGGTTTCTTTTATAACCAAATTTGAAGAGCTGGTTTCTTTTATAACCAAATTTGAAGAGCTGGTTTCTTTTACAACCAAAGCTGGCTTCTTTTTTAACCAAATTTGAAGAGCTGGTTTCATATTTAAGTAAATTTGAAGAGCTTGTTTTTTATAAGTAAATTTGAAGAGCTTGTTTCTTTTATAAGTAAATTTGAAGAGCTGGTTTCTTTTATAACCAAATTTGAAGAGCTGGCTTCTTTTATAACCAAATTTGAAGAGCTGGTTTCTTTTATAAGTAAATTTGAAGAGCTGGCTTCTTTTATAACCAAATTTGAAGAGCTGGCTTTTTTTATAACCAAATTTGAAGAGCTGGCTTCTTTTATAACCAAATTTGAAGAATTGGTTTCTTTTTTTAAGTAAATTTGAAGAGCTGGCTTCTTTTATAACCAAATTTGAAGAGCTGGTTTCTTTTATAACCAAATTTGAAGAGCTGGCTTCTTTTATAACCAAATTTGAAGAGCTGGTTTCTTTTTTAAGTAAATTTGAAGAGCTGGCTTCTTTTATAATCAAATTTGAAGAGCTGGTTTCTTTTATAACCAAATTTGAAGAGCTGGCTTCTTTTATAACCAAATTTGAAGAGCTGGTTTCTTTTTTAAGTAAATTTGAAGAGCTGGCTTCTTTTATAACCAAATTTGAAGAGCTGGCTTCTTTTATAACCAAATTTGAAGAGCTGGCTTCTTTTATAACCAAATTTGAAGAATTGGTTTCTTTTTTTAAGTAAATTTGAAGAGCTGGCTTCTTTTATAATCAAATTTGAAGAGCTGGTTTCTTATTTAAGTAAATATGAAGAGCTGGTTTCTTTTATGACCAAACTTGAAGAGCTGGTTTCTTTTATAAGTAAATTTTAAGAGCTGGCTTCTTTTATAACCAAATTTGAAGAGCTGGTTTCTTTTATAAGTAAATTTGAAGAGCTGGTTTCTCTTATAACCAAATTTGAAGAGCTGGCTTCTTTTATAACCAAATTTGAAGAGCTGGTTTCTTTTTTAAGTAAATTTGAAGAGCTGGTTTCTTTTATAACCAAATTTGAAGAGCTGGTTTCTTTTTTAAGTAAATTTGAAGAGCTGGTTTCTTTTATAACCAAATTTGAAGAGCTGGTTTCTTTTTTAAGTAAATTTGAAGAGCTGGTTTCTTTTATGAGTAAATTTTAAGAGCTGGCTTCTTTTATAACCAAATTTGAAGAGCTGGTTTCTTTTTTAAGTAAATTTGAAGAGCTTGTTTCTTTTATGAGTAAATTTTAAGAGCTGGCTTCTTTTATAAGTAAATTTGAAGAGCTGGTTTCTTTTATAAGTAAATTTGAAGAGCTGGTTTCTTTTATAACCAAATTTGAAGAGCTGGTTTCTTTAATATCCAAATTTGAAGAGCTGGCTTCTTTTATAATCAAATTTGAAGAGCTGGTTTCTTATTTAAGTAAATATGAAGAGCTGGTTTCTTTTATGACCAAACTTGAAGAGCTGGTTTCTTTTATAAGTAAATTTTAAGAGCTGGCTTCTTTTATAACCAAATTTGAAGAGCTGCTTTCTTTTATAAGTAAATTTGAAGAGCTGGTTTCTCTTATAACCAAATTTGAAGAGCTGGCTTCTTTTATAACCAAATTTGAAGAGCTGGTTTCTTTTTTAAGTAAATTTGAAGAGCTGGTTTCTTTTATAACCAAATTTGAAGAGCTGGTTTCTTTTTTAAGTAAATTTGAAGAGCTGGTTTCTTTTATAACCAAATAAGAAGAGCTGGTTTCTTTTTTAAGTAAATTTGAAGAGCTGGTTTCTTTTATGAGTAAATTTTAAGAGCTGGCTTCTTTTATAACCAAATTTGAAGAGCTGGTTTCTTTTATGAGTAAATTTTAAGAGCTGGCTTCTTTTATAACCAAATTTGAAGAGCTGGTTTCTTTTATAAGTAAATTTGAAGAGCTGGTTTCTTTTATAACCAAATTTGAAGAGCTGGTTTCTTTTATATCCAAATTTGAAGAGCTGGCTTCTTTTATAACCAAATTTGAAGAGCTGGTTTCTTTTTTTAAGTAAATTTGAAGAGCTGGTTTCTTTTATAACCAAATATGAAGAGCTGGTTTCTTTATTAAACTTGAAGAGCTGGTTTCTTTTATAAATAAATTTGAAGAGCTGGCTTCTTTTATAACCAAATTTGAAGAGCTGGTTTCTTTAGTAAACTTGAAGAGCTGGTTTCTTTTATAACCAAATTTGAAGAGCTGGTTTCTTTTTTAAGTAAATATGAAGAGCTGGTTTCTTTTATGACCAAACTTGAAGAGCTGGTTTCTTATATAAGTAAATTTTAAGAGCTGGCTTCTTTTATAACCAAATTTGAAGAGCTGGTTTCTTTTATGAGTAAATTTTAAGAGCTGGCTTCTTTTATAACCAAATTTGAAGAGCTGGTTTCTTTTATAAGTAAATTTGAAGAGCTGGTTTCTTTTATAACCAAATTTGAAGAGCTGGTTTCTTTTATATCCAAATTTGAAGAGCTGGCTTCTTTTATAACCAAATTTGAAGAGCTGGTTTCTTTTTTTAAGTAAATTTGAAGAGCTGGTTTCTTTTATAACCAAATATGAAGAGCTGGTTTCTTTATTAAACTTGAAGAGCTGGTTTCTTTTATAAATAAATTTGAAGAGCTGGCTTCTTTTATAACCAAATTTGAAGAGCTGGTTTCTTTAGTAAATTTGAAGAGCTGGTTTCTTCTATAACCAAATTTGAAGAGCTGGTTTCTTTTTTAAGTAAATATGAAGAGCTGGTTTCTTTTATGACCAAACTTGAAGAGCTGGTTTCTTTTTTAAGTAAATTTGAAGAGCTGGCTTCTTTTATAACCAAATTTAAAGAGCTGGTTTCTTTTATAACCAAATTTGAAGAGCTGGTTTCTTTTATAAGTAAATTTGAAGAGCTGGTTATCTTTTATATGTAAATTTGAAGAGCTGGTTTCTTTTATAACCAAATTTGAAGAGCTGGTTTCTTTTATAAGTAAATTTGAAGGGCTGGTTTCTTTTATAAGTAAATTGGAAGACCTGGTTTCTTATTTTAGTTAATTTGAAGAGCTGGTTTCTTTTATAAGTAAATTTAAAGAGTTTGTTTATTTTATAGGTAAATTTGAAGAGCTGGTTTCTTTTATAAGTAAATTTGAAGAGCTGGTTTCTTTTATAAGTAAATTTGAAGGGCTGGTTTCTTTTATAAGTAAATTGGAAGACCTGGTTTCTTATTTTAGTTAATATGAAGAGCTGGTTTCTTTTATAAGTAAATATAAAGAGTTTGTTTATTTTATAGGTAAATTTGAAGAGCTGGTTTCTTTTATAAGTAAATTTGAAGAGCTGGTTTCTTTTATAAGTAAATTTGAAGGGCTGGTTTCTTTTATAACTAAATTGGAAGACCTGGTTTCTTATTTTAGTTAATTTGAAGAGCTGGTTTCTTTTATAAGTAAATTTGAAGGGCTGATTTCTTTTATAAGTAAATTTGAAGAGCTGATTTCTTATTTAAGTAAATTTGAAGAGCTGGTTTCTTTTATAAATAAATTTCAAGAGCTGGTTTCTTTTATAAGTAAATTTGAAGAGCTAATTTCTTTTATGAGTAAATTTGAAGAGCTGGTTTCTTTAGTAACCAAATTTTGAAGAGCAGGTTTCTTTTATAACTAAATTTGAAGAGCTGGTTTCTTTTTTAACCAAATTTGAAGAGCTGGTTTCTTTTATAACCAAATTTTGCTAGTAAAGGAAAGTTAAAATTTATTACTTGCATTCAGACATTGAAAATTGTGAAAGTGATTATATAAATCAGATATTTTTTAAAGTATAGATGATCAAAGTAACACTTACATATATTCATGGAGCTCTGTCAAAATTCTAACACCTCAATTTTTTTTCTTCCATGGTAAATGGTACTATTGTGCGGCATGAAATTATATCAGGCCTAAATAATAGAGTAATTTGAATAGAGTCATTTAACGAAATGTCACAAAGGCGACTTTACTAATGCTTTAATATGGTCTGTGGCTCCTATATGTCCTTATTTGAAAATATTACAAAAATCCTTCGAAAGTTCATTCCAAATGAGAGTAGTGACGGCAGTCTACCTTATGTAGTAGGTAGTAGGTTGGCCAAGGCACCAGCCACCCGTTGAGATACTACCGCTTAAGTGTTATTGGGTCCTTTGTCTGGCCAGACAGCACTACATTGGATCCCTCTCTTTGGATACGGATCATTTTATCTTTGCCGATACATACAGCGAATAGTGTGGCCTATTCTTACCACATTCTCCTCTGCCCTCATACATCGGACAACACTGAGATTACCAAACAATTGTTCTTTGGTCAAGGGGTTAACTATTGCATTGTAATTTTTCAATGGCTAATTTCCTCTTAGTAAGGGTAAAAGAGACTTTAGTTATGGTAAGTAGCTCATCTAGGAGAAGGACATTTCATAATCAAACCATTGTTCTCTAGTCTAGGGTAGTGCCATAGCCCCTGTACCATGATCTTCCACTGTGTTGGGTTAGAGATCTCTTGCTTGAGGGTACACTCGGGCACACTATTCTATCTTATTTCTCTTCCTCTTGTTATTTTGAAGTTTTTATCCTCCTGTTATTTTCAAGTTTTCGTAGTTTATACATGAAAAATTTATTTTAATGTTGTTATTGTTCTTAAACTTCTTTTATAGTTTTCCTTATTTCCTACCCTCACTGCCCTAATTGCAATAAGTACATCGACTATAGTCAATTTTTTTTAGTAAGGCAGATTTGCACCCACTCGCAGCAGTGTCCTTTTAGCTCGGAAAATTTTTCTGATCGCTGATTGGTTGGATAAGATAATTCTATCCAATCAGAAAGCAGGAAACTTTTCCGAGGTAAAATTGCACCACTGCGAGTCGGTGCAAATCTGCCTCACTAAAAAAAATGACTATAGCGGTTTTAATACTCAATTGAAGGGAGGAATAGTACATCTATCAATAGGTCTGACAGACACTCATCTTCTCTCGGTAATCCGGGAAAAACATAAACAAAGATGAAAGTGAACCGCGTTGGATAGAATGATTCATAACTGGTTAGTGGTTAATTGACCCTGTTGACACTGGATGTTTGTATATTCTCGATATATATATATATATATATATATATATATATATATATATATATATATATATATATATATCATATATATATATTTATTCATATATATAATATATATTTATATATATAATATGTATATTTTATATATATATATATATATATATATATATATATATATATATATATATATATATATTTATATGTATGTATATATATATACGTATATATATGTGTATATATATATATATATATATATATATTGTCATCATCATCATGAGCCGTAATTAGTTCACTTCAGGACAAATGACTCAGACATGTCCTTCCACTCTCGTTTGTTTATGGCCTTTTTGTGCCAGTTTACACCCACAAGTTCGTCAACCCATCGTCTTCTTTCCCTTCCCTTACTCTTACAATCTCTTGGGATCCATTCTGTTATTCTTATCTGTCATGTCCATTTCTTTTTCTTATAAGTTGTTAGAATATCCTCTACTTTAGTTTGCTCTGGTATCCATGTTGCTCTTTTTTGTCTCTTAGTGTTATTCCCATCATTACATTTTCCATAGCTCTTTGAGTTGTAACTAGTTTATGTTCTAAGGCTGCCCATTCACGAGCGACTTGATTGAGAGATCCGATTGTAGTGGGCGGGGCTTTGAAATTGTACGGGTGAGCACTCACGCTACGATCAGATCTTCAAAAACATGTCATTTCAGTCTCAGCAGTAGAGCAGTTAACACCTAGGGCGGAGCCGCTCCATGATAATGACCTTTACGCTATTGCTTTTTTGGCTTGTAAATGTGTGAATTAAGAAAAAAAGCAGACAAGAAGAGATTTTTGGACTAAAGGATGGCTAGAGAAAAGAGTTTTTTTTCTCATTCCAATTTACTGAAGGAGTTGAAACTGTACCCTAATGATTGGGCTAATTATCTTCGAATGGATATGGACACTCATCATGAATTACTTAATATAGTAACACCTTTTATACAGAGGCAAGACACGTGCACGAGGAAGGCAATAACACCCTATGAAAGAATTTCTGCTACACTACGATATTTAGCAACAGGATGATCATATGATCTTAAATACAATGAGGCAATATCTCCTTAACGGTTAGGTCAAATAATTCCAGAAACCTGTCAAGCCACATGGCCTTACTGAAGGGGGAATATATGAAGGTAAACAGATTTTTTAAACTTCATTACACAAATAATAATAGCCTCATTCTATTCAATAACATGGTACACATTACACAAATAATAATAGCCTCATTCTATTCAATAACATGGTACACATATTGCAATCACTCCACCAAAAGATGCAAACTCCTATTTTTATAAATTATAATGGGTTTCATAGCCTAATATTTAATGGCAGTCGTCAATGCAAAAGGCGAATTTATCATGTGTGATTTAGGAACGAATGGCAGAATATCTGATGGAGGTGTTATTGAAAACACAATATTTGGTGAAAATTATCCAAAGGTAGTCTTTCAATACCTCATGGTGCCTCTCCATCATCCTCATCAGAACCTTTACTTTTGTTTTCATAGGATAAGAAGCCTTTTCAATATTTTTTTTTTTTTAAATCCTTACGATCTAAATGAACAGAAAAGGATATTCAACTATAGACTTAGCCGAGCTCGCCGAATTTGAGAGTTTTTCGAATATTTTCAGCTCCAATTAATTTGAAATTAGAAAACGGAGAAGATTGTAATGTCATGTTGTTTGTTGCACAATTATCTTCAGCGTCATGCTAAAAATGCAGATGTGTCGATGAATTTGCCCTCTGATTATCATGCACCATTATTACCTGACGTAAATGGACATGATACCAGAGATACAAAGAAAGTTCGAGAAATGTTTATGAATTATTTCAATGGTGAATGTGCAGTACACTGGCAACTAGAGAGAGTTTGAAATACTTATGGTATCTGAACATTATAATGATTGCTGTTTTATGGGTTATGAATATTAAATATTTCAAAATAACTTTGTGCATATCTGTTGCCTTAAAGAAATTAGTTTCATTCATATACGGAATTATTATAAATTACATGGTTGAAGTTAAAATGTTCTTTTCATGAAATACAATAATGCAATGTATAATAGTTTCCCTTATCTCTTGCACATTAGACACAGAAGGACATGGTGTTTCTGATTCTATTACAAATGATAGAATATCATAATACCATAGAGATGATTCATAAACCTCATCAGTTTCTGTGCCAGATTTCTTGGAGGCTTCAACCTTTTTTTAGTTCCTTTCACAACACAGTGCGCATATTGTTGAGTTTTTTTAGTCACCCTGTATTCATTTGCTTCTGGACATTTTTCTTTAAGTTTTTCTATCAGAACTTCGTAAACCTTGTTTTAGCGTTTCTATCTTAATACAATTTGCTTTTTACATTCCATTGGCATGGATGACACTTATAAATCTCAATAAATTCGCCCCAAAAAACTTTGTCCACCCAAACCTCAGATATTATTTATCCACTTATATTTTTCACTCGAAAGAACAAAATAATGAGGCTTCTGACATAGAGACTGGCCAGGTTGAATCACCCAGCCACAAACGAGCAGTTCCAGTCGGGGCCAATTACATCTGTCTGTAAATGGCCTCCTTTAGATCTCAACGAACAATCGATTGTAGCAATTAGATCATACAATCAGATTGGAGGATAAATATGAACACTCACACAACATGCTGGAACTCCGCCCACTTTGATCTAATCTAACAGATTTGGTCGCTAGTGAATGGGCACCCTTATTACAAATGCCCCAGTTTTATGATGCATAAGTTAATACTGGTAGAACCATTTGATTAAATACCTTTCTTTTTAGTGAAAGTGGCATTTTACACTTCATAATATCGTGTTATTTACTAATCATTTAGATTATCAAAAGCTCTCCATCCCATGCTTATCCTTCTTTTAATTTCGGTTTCATTTCCTGGGGAAACACTTACTGTCTGTCCTAAGTACGGATATTCATTAACAATCTCTAGATGTTCGTACATAACCGTTATTTGTTGTTTCTGCATTTTTCATTGAACATTATCTTAGTTTTACCAATATTCGTTTCAATCTGCTGTCTCTGTTAAAATGTTCTATCATCTTTTGCAATTCCTCCCATGATTCACTTAATAGAACTATGTCATCTGGAAATCTAAAATTGTTTGGATATTCTCAATTAATGTTAATTACTACATTTTCCCAATATAGATTTCATAAAACTTCTTCTAGGTATCCTATGAATAATTTAGGAGAGGTGGGGTCTCCCGTCTAACTCCTTTCTCAATCGGAATTTTCTCACTATTTTTATGTAGTTTTAGGATTGCTGTATTTCCCGTATAGATATCTTCAAGCTGAAGTTTTGACAGAATGAAAAGCTTTCTCATAGTCTATAACTGCCGTACTTAGTGGTTTCTCATACTATGTTGATTTTTCCATTAGCCGGTTGATTACATGGATGTAGTCAGTAGTTTAATTAACACTTCTAAAGCCTACCTGCTCTCTCAGTTGATGAAAGTCTAGTTGTCTATCTGTTTTGCCAAATATGATCTTTGAAAGTATTTTATGTATAACTGAGAGTAAAGTTATTGGTCGTTTATATATATATATATATATATATATATATATATATATATATATATATATATATATATATATATATATATATATACATACATACATACATACATATACCAAGGCACTTCCCCCAATTTTGGGGGGTAGCCTACATTAAACAAATGAAACAAAAAAGGGGACCTCTCCTCTCTACGTTCCTCCCAGCCTGACAAGGAACTCAACCGAGTTCGGCTGGTACTGCTAGGGTGCCACAGCCCACCCTCCCTCGTTATCCACCACAGATGAAGCTTCATAACGCTGAATCCCATACTGCTGTTACCTCTGCGGTCATCCATGGCACCGGAGGAAGCAGCAGGGCCTACCGGAACTGCGTCACAATCACTCGCCATTCATTCCTATTTCTAGCACACCCTCTTGCTTCTCTCACATTTATCCTCCTATCACCCAGAGCTTCCTTCACTCCATCCATCCACCCAAACCTTCGCCTTCCTCTTGTACTTCTCCCATCAATTCTTGCATTCATCACCTTCTTTAGCAGACAGCCATTTCCATTCTCTCAACATGGCCAAACCACCTCAACACATTCATATCCACTCTAGCTGCTAACTCATTTCTTACACCCGTTTTCACCCTCACTACTTCGTTCCCAACCCTATCTATTCGAGATACACCAACCTTACTCCTTAGGCACTTCATCTCAAACACATTCAATTTCTGTCTCTCCGTCACTTTCATTCCCTGTAACTCCGATCCATACATCACAGTTGGTACAATCACTTTCTCATACAGAACTATTATTTACTACTCCCTTAATTGCCCCCAACACTTTGCAACCTTCACTCACTCTCTGACGTACATCTGCTTCCACTCCACCATTTGCTGCAACAACAGACCCCAAGTGCTTAAACTGATCCACCTCCTCAAGTAACTGTCCATTCAACATGACATTCAACCTCACACCACCTTTCCTTCTCGTACATCTCATAACCATACTCTTACCCACATTAACTCTCAACTTCCGTCTCTCACACACCCTTCCAAATTCTGTCACTAATCGGCCAAGCTTCTCTTCCACGTCTGCAACCAGTACAGTATAAACCGCAAACAACAACTGATTTACCTCCCATTCAGGGTAATTCTTGTCTACCAGTTTTAATCCTCGTCCAAGCACTCGAGCATTCACCTCTCTCACCACTCCATCAACATACAAGTTAAACAACCTCGGCGACATCACACATCCCTGTCTCAGCCCCACTCTCACCGGAGACCAACCGCTCACTTCATTTCCTATCCTAACATTTGCTTTACTACCTTTGTAGAAACTTTTCACTGCTTGCAACAACCTTCCACCAACACCATATAACCTCATCACATTCCACATTGCTTCCCTATCAACTCTATCATACACTTTCTCCAGATCCATAAACGCAACATACACCTTCCTTTTGCTAAGTATTTCTCTCATATCTGCCTAACTGTAAAAATCTGATTCATACAACCCCTACCTCTTCTAAAACCACCCTGTACTTCTAAGATTGCATTCTCTGTTTTATCCTTAATCCTATTAATCATTACTCTACCATATACTTTTCCAACTACACTCAACAAACTAATACCTCTTGAATTACAACACTCATGCACATCTCCCTTATCCCTATATAGTGGTACCATACACGCACAAACCCAATCTACTGGTACCATTAACAACACAAAACACATATTAAACAATCTCACCAACCATTCAAGTACAGTCACACTCCCTTCCTTCAACATCTGAGCTCTCACACCATCCATACCAGATGCTTTTCCTACTCTCGTTTCATCTTGTGCTCTCCTCACTTCCTCTCTTGTAATCTCTCTCTCATTCTCATCTCCCATCACCTGCACCTCAACACCTGCAACAGCAATTATATCTGCCTCCCTATTATCCTCAATATTCAGTAAACTTTCAAAATACTCTGCCCACCTTTTCCTTGCCTCCTCTCCTTTTAACAACCTTCCATTTCTATCTTTCACTGTCTCTTCAATTCTTGAACCAACCTTCCTTACTCTCTTCACTTCTTTCCAAAACTTCTTATTCTCTTCATATTAATGACCCAATCCCTGACCCCCTCTCAGGTCAGCTGCCCTCTTTGCCTCACTTACCCTGCGCTTTACTTCCACATTTTTCTCTATATCTTTCATACTTCTTTACACTATTATTCTGCAGCCATTCTTTAAAAGCCCTCTTTTTCTCTTCCACTTTTACCTTCACTCCTTCATTCCACCATTCATTGCCCTTCCTCATGCTGCCTCCAACAAACTTCTTGCCACACACATCACTTGCAATCCCAACAAAATTTTCTTTTACTAATTTCCACTCCTCTAAATTACCAGTTCCTCTTACTTTCACTTCGTCATATGCCCTTTCCAACCTTCCTTGGTATTTACATTTTACCCCCCTTTTATTAGCTCTTCAACCCTCACTAGCTCCCTTTTACATCCACCTACTCTATTCCTTCACTTATGCTACAACTAATTTTTCTTCCACCAAAAAATTTTCAGACATACCGTTAGCCATACTCTTAAACACGTGCACGTCTTTCAATCTTCCAAACATTCTTTTAGTTATCAACACATAATCCATTAACGCCCTTTCTACCACTCTTCCATTTGCCACTCTTACCCATGTAAACTTGTTTTTATCTTTCTTTTTGAAAATGCTAGAACATATCACCATTTCTTGTTCAACACACATATATACCAGTCTCTCACCACTCATTTTCACCTGGTACTCTATACTTCCCAATGACACCTTCTACCTCCAGCGTTCACTCTAGCATTTTAGTCACCCATGACAACTACATAATTCCTTCTACCCAGTCCTTCTACACATCTAGTTAATTCATTCCAGAACTCATTCCGCTCTTCACTTTTCTCACAACCTGGCCCATACGCACTGACAAAAGCCCAACATTCTCTACCCAACCTAACCCTTACTCACATTAACCTAGCTGATATTTCCTTCCATTCTATTACTTTACCTGTCATCCATTCACTCAGCAATAAAACCACACCTTCTCTTGCTCTTCCCCTTTCAATCTCAGACACTCTACCAGA
>NC_090748.1:8375763-8378263 GCF_036898095.1 Palaemon carinicauda
TTTTCACGTGTAGGTTAGGCTACTTTGAGGTCACAGCTTGGCGGTAGTAAGATAATGATATCTTTAATTTAAGGTTACTGTAGCTAAGTTGAATTGACATTATCACTGTAGGACTATAGACCATTTAGTTCATAAATCAATCGTAATTACCTTTGCCAACTTCGTCACGGTGAAGGTTATGTTTTGATAGGCATGTATCTATTTGTTTGTATGTCTCTGTGTTTGTGATTTGCATAGCTCAAAACTATATGACCTAATCTCATGAAATTTGGCGGGATGATTGGCCATGATCCAAGGACAAATTGATTAGATCGTAGGAGTGATTCGGTCAAGGTCAAGGTCACAAAACGGTCAAAAATAATTTATTGCTCTATCGTGGTCAATATCCGATTTGCAGGAAGCTAAGTTAGTGTCAAAGTGGGCATAATTCAATTACATATTTTGTGATTATGGGTCAAAAGTCAAGGTCAAGGTAAAAAAAAAAAAAACTTTTTTTGCTATATTATGGTCAATTTTTATCGGATTTTCATAAAACTGATGCCAAAATGTGCATGATATAGGCGAAGGTATGCACTCTACCGAGCTTACTATGCAATAATCTCTCTCTCTCTCTCTCTCTCTCTCTCTCTCTCTCTCTCTCTCTCTCTCTCTCTCTCTCTCTCTCTCTCTCTCTCCTATATTAAACTGCGCGTTAATTAAGTCTTTAATCTCAATTGTCTATCAGAGCCTCATTACCTGTAAATGAGCTGATGAACTATAGTAAATTTCACGAAGCTAATTGGCAGCAAATTGCCTGGAAATTGGTTTAGGGCGATTTTAAATAATTGAAATATGGTATTCTCCTCCATTTAATAATAATAATAATAATAATAATAATAATAATAACAATAATAATAATTATAGTAATAATAATAATGATGATATTAATGATAATAATAATAATAATAATAATGATAATAATGATAATAATGATAATAATAATGATTATAATAATGATAATAATAATTATAATAATAAAAATATATAATTATTATAATAATGATAATAATAATTATAATAATAAAAATAATAATGATTATAATAATAATAATAATAATAATAATAATAATAATAATAATAATCAATATTAGTGATATAAAATGATGAACAGCATTATTTTTTTTTTTTTCATTTTACTGTTGTTTAATTCTTTAGATATATTTCCTCGTCTTTTTCTCCTCTCCTCACGACTACTACTACTACTACTACTACTACTACTACTACTACTACTACTACTACATAAATTTGTTTATATATTTTCCTTTTTTCTCTATTGATGTTTGCTTAATGTCGGCAGATTTGACCCAATTTATTTGTAAAATCCTGTTCTACTGATTTATATATCTTCTATTTGAAAAATACAGTTTATCTAATTGTGCAATATCCCATAACTACTTATTTTTGTCGTCTAATTTCAACATTAATATAATACTACTTCCATTTCGACGAAAGTAAATAGTCATGAATGAAGTTACTAATCATAGTTCTGGTTAGATGGAATTAGTATTATTATTGTTGTTGTTTTCATTTTTGTTATTGTTGTTTTTTTCTGCTCACAATGAACTGGAAATAACATAAAAGGTGAATAGAATGACATGACTAAGGCTAACAAGTCAGCGAGAATCACTGCAGGACAAAGACCTCAAATATGTCTTCCACTCGCGTCTATATATGGTCTCTCTATGCCACTCTATATATCTGCAAATATTTTTAGTTCCTCTATCCATTGTCTTTTTTTTTTTTTTTTTTTTTTTTTTTTTTTTTTTTTTTTTTTTTTTTTTTTTGCAGTCTCTTGGGACCCATTCTGTTGTTCTTAATGTCCAGCTATTACCTATCATTCTCATAATTTTAATTTCTTTTTCTTACGTGTAGTTAAAATGTCCACTAATTTAGTTTGCTCTCGTATTCATGTTGCTCTTCTTCTGTCTCTTTGTGTTATTCCCATCATTACTCTCTCCATAGCTCTTTTGACTTGTAGTTAGCTTATGTTCTAAGGCTTTAGTAAGGCTCCAAATTTCTTATGCATAAATAAATACTGGTAGGACCATCTGATTAAATTCTTTTCTTTTTTTTTTAGAGAAAGTGGTATTTTACTTTTCATAATTCTTTTTGTTTACCAAAAGCTCTCCATACCATGCTTATCATTCTTTTAATTTTGGTCTTATGTCCTGGGGGAAACACTTACTGTCAGTCTCAAGTAATATGAGAAAAATATTTTGAGTTTAGTTTAGCAATACAAAATAGGTACGCTCAGCTAAACGATGAAAAGAAAGCAAGTAAAGAAGAAATGACCAGTAATTTAACAAGATTTGTATTAGACTCAGCACAAGAGATAGATGGAAAAGTTCCTAAACCAGATCAAAGAAAACTATGAAAAAAGATCAAAACCTAATAAAGAAAAGATTGGAAAAGGGTAAAATCAACGAGAGATGAAGTAGAATTAGTTGAACTATCCAAACCA
>NC_090748.1:8388263-8395763 GCF_036898095.1 Palaemon carinicauda
TTCTGTCCAACATATTAAGATGAGAATCAGCAGCTGAACACCAGACAGGAGAACAATACTCAAAACAAGGTAGAATGAAAGAATTAAAACACTTCTTCAGAATAGATTGATCACCGAAAATCTTGTAAGACTTTCTCAATAAGCCTATTTTTTGTGCAATTGAAGAAGACACAGACCTTATATGTTTCTCAAAAGTAAATTTGCTGTCGAGAATCACACCTAGAATTTTGAAAGAGTCATACAAATTTAAAGAAACATTATCAATACTGAGATCCAGATGTTGAGGAGCCACCGTCCTTGACCTACTTACAATCATACTTTGAGTTTTGTTAGGATTCAACTTCATACCCCATAATTTGCACCATGCACTAATTATAGCTAAATCTCTATTAAGGGATTCACCAACCCCAGATCTACATTCAGTGGATGGAATTGATGCAAAGAGAGTAGCATCATCTGCATATGCAACAAGCTTGTTTTCTAGGCCAAACCACATGTCACGTGTATATAGTATGAAAAGTAATAGGCCAAGAACACTACCCTGTGGCACACCGGATATCACATTCCTATAATCACTATGGTGCCCATCAACAACAACTCTTTGAGATCTATTACTTAAAAAATCAATAATAATGCTAAGAAACGACCCACCCACTCCCAACTGTTTCAGTTTGAAAACAAGGGCCTCATGATTAACACGGTCAAAGGCAGCACTAAAATCAAAGCCAATCATACGAACTTCCCGACCACAATCAAGGGATTTCTGTACAGCATTGGAGATTGTAAGAAGGGCATCACATGCTCCAAGGCCTTTACGAAAACCAAATTGCAAACTAGGGAGTAGATGATTACCTTCCGCAAACCTATTAAGACGTTTTTCCAGAAGACGTTCAAAAACTTTAGATAATATGGGAGTTATGGAAATTGGGCGGTAATCAGTGGGACTTGAACTACCACAAACACATTTACATAGAGGAGTAATATTACCAATTCTCCAACAAGTGCTAAAAGCTCCTCTTCTTGCTAACTTGCGCAAAATAACAGATAACTTTGGAGCTAAGAAATCTGCTGTCTTTATAAAAAACAAAGGAAAAATACCATTTGGGTCTACACCTCCATAAGCATCAAGGTCCACCAACAGAGCTTTAATATCACGAGATCGAAAAGCTAAACTAGTTAGTTCAGCCTCAGGAAAACAGGAATGAGGAAGTTCAAGTTTTTCATTACTCTGTTTACTGTCAAAAACATCAGCCAAAAGGGTTGCCTTTTCCTTTGGGCAGTGAGTGACTGAGCCATCTGGTTTAAGTAAAGGAGGAACTGTTGCACCTACACCAAAGAGTGCAGATTTAAAGGTAGACCACCATTTATGTTCCTGAGTTGTACCAGAAAGTGTTTCTTTTATGGTTAAATTGTACTCCTTTTCAGTTGAGGCAAAAGCTCGAAGCTGAGTATAGTTGTTCCAGGTTAAATCTGATCTGTTACCCTTCCAAAGGTGATAGGCCTCCTGCTTCTCCAAATACGCACGTCTAAAATCATCATTGAACCACGGTTTGTCCTTCACTCGGTACCTTAGCACACGAGAAGGGATACGCCTATCAATTAGATTCTCATTCAAAGGGACAACAGGATCTACACTATTATATAATTGTGACCAACTCAAGCACAAAAGATCATGCAAAATCCCATTCCAGTCTGCTTGGGATTTCATATAAATTTTACAAGAATATGATATATCAGGGACAGGCTGCTCAGTCTTCACTAATAATGAAATCAAGGCATGATCAGATGTCCCGACTGGAGAACCAACTTTACTAGTACGAAATGTGTCATTATTATTGTTGTTGTTGTTGTTGTTATTATTATTATTATTATTATTATTATTATTATTATTATTATTATTATTATTATTGTTATTATAGTTTTTGTTGTTTTTGTTGTTGCTGTTTTTGTTGTTGTTGTTCGAAACGGGCTGACGTTCTTTTGGGAAAAAATAAAGTAATTCAGTTGTAAAACAAGTGAAAATGGCTACATAATCATATATATATATATATATATACACTGTATATATATACATATACATATATATATATATATATATATACTGTATATATGTATATATACTGTATATTTATGTATATATACTGTATATGTAGATATATATATATATATATATATATATATATTTATACATATGTATGTTTATGTATGTGCGCGCACGTCTCACGTACCCAAGCACGTATACATTTATTTTAGGAAGCAGTAAAATATCTGCAAATAAACCCGCAGATATGTACGTAAAATATGTCAATTTGTACTCGCATAGAATTGAGAAAGAGATAACTGAAGAGAGTCGGTGGACGATGAACATGCATCCAGTCTAACGGCCCAGGTGGATTTCGTTAGAATCACTTCATCCGCAAGGGAAAACTTCTTTCACCCTTTTACTATCGGGTTAGGAACTTTATGAGACATTTACGTATGTATGTATGTAAGTATGTATGTATGTATGTATATACATATATCTATATATATATATATATATATGTGTGTATATATATATATATATATATATATCATCTTCATCATCATCATCATCATCTGCTCCTACTTCCATTGACGCAAAATGCCTCGATCGATTAGATTTTGCCAGTTGTCTCTATCTTGAGCTTTTGAATTCAATAATTCTACATTCATCATCTCCCGCTTCACGCTTCATAGTCCTCAGCCGTGTAAGCTTGGGTCTTCCAACTCTTTTAGTGCATTGTGGAGCCCAGCTGAATGTGTGGTGAACATAATCTCTCTTGGGGAGTGCGAAGAACATGCCCAAACCATCTCCATCTACCCCTCACCATGATCTCATCCACATATGGCACTTGAGTAATCTTTCTTATGGTTTCATTTCTAATCCTGAGTAGCAATGAATAATGAATATAGAATATTTTCAATCAGTAACGACGTTGAAATAAATCTGTCATATACAAAATCTGAAGAGAGACTTAGCCTGTTCAGTATAAAAACGTTAGCCGCAAGTTTAAACTTTTAAAGTTCCACCAATTCGAATACCAGATTAGGTAGATCATTCCACAATGTGGTCACAGCTGGAATGAAGTGTAATGTGTAGTGCTGAGCCATATGATGGAGAAGGGAAGACTATTAGAATTAACTACATACCTAGTAGTATGTACAAGATTGTACATGTAGCCTGGGAAGATCTGAATAACGGATGGTCAGATTTATGAAAATATCCTATGCAACATGCATAAAGAACTAACTGAACGACGCTGCCAGAGATGAATTAGAAGATCAGGAATAAGAAATTTGAAATAGCGCAAGTTTTTGTCCAACAAATTAAGAGGAGAGTTAGCAGCCGTAGATCAGACAAAAGAACAATACTCGAAACATGGTAGAAATAAATAAATGAACCATTTCTTCAGAATAGACCGATCAATGAAAACTTTAAAAGGCTTTCTCCATAAGCCAATGTTTTGCGCAATTGAATAAGTGACACACCGAATATGGTGTTCTGAAATAAATTTTCAATCAATAACCACATCTGAAATTTTTGAAATTTTATCTAGTTAAAGAAACAATATCAATCTAGAGATTTGGATGCTGAGGAGCCACTGCCCTAACCCTTAAAGATTTCAAGGGCCGCCATGAATGGGAGAGGCAAGAGAAAGTGACATTGCCCTAGAAACTGAACATATTACATATGATCAGCGCCCAAGCCTCCTCTCTACTCTAGCTACGACCAAGGAACGCGTGGCAATGGCTGCTGGTGACCAAGTAGATAGACCTATAGTCTCCCCACCCCCCATCCTTAGCACACAAGGATGGTGAGGTTACAGCGAGCAAATGAACTAACGTGTTTGGGTAGGACTTGAACCCCAATATTGCAATCACCAGACATCACCACCCTTAAACCATCCTTAGCTCACAAGGATGGTGAGGTTGCAGTGACCAAAGGGAGAAACGGGTTTGAGGTGGACTCGAACCCCAATCTGGCGTTCACCAGACAAGGACGCTGCTATCAGGCCACCACAGCCCTTAAACACCTAATTAAGAATGTAGCAAAATTCCCCCAACGCTGTGTGAAAAGTCCTCAAGATCAGTTGACAAGACTATCAAACCAATGAAAGTAGTTACAATCATACTTTGAGTTTTGTAATGGTTCAACTTCATGCCCCATAATTTGCACCATGTCCTTTAAGTCAATATAAGCGAATTTCTGATGCTTCCATTACCTCTTCTTTTCGGCATATGCTAATGATATCTTCATGTTGAAATTCCTTTTGTTTTTCAAGTTTCTTCAGCTTGATATCTATCTTATTTTTACATTTCTCTTAGTGAGATAAGTTTATTTTGCCATCAGTTTTTCATGTAAGATTGGATAAGGTAACTTTTATCTCGTTTTATTGTTCTTCATGTCAACTCGATTTATTTAAGTCTGTCTTTTTAACATGGAAAACATCTAATTGATTTTGACCTTCCTTATCGAAATATAATTAATTGAAATCATATGAATGATAATATATGATTAGTAGTTTATAAAAGGATAGCAATATAGATACAGTATGTATACCTAAAGTGTCATTCACCACGCTATATGTAGATATGCAGATATATACATTATAAACGTTTCTATCTAAAGTCCTTCAAAGAAGCGGAGATTCAAATACACTATACCTGAGGAGTTATCTGGGGGAGGTTACATACAGTGGATACCAATTAAGTCTCCTGAACTTCCTGGCCAACAATTGGCCTGGCTAGAGGCTATAAAAAATTTGGAAGATGAATACATACGCTACCTGAGGAGTTATCTGGAATAGCTCCCTTCATTATTATTATTATTATTATTATTATTATTATTATTATTATTACTTGCTAAACTACAACCCTAGCTGCAAAAGTAGGATGCTATGAGCTCAAGGGCTCCTACGGGGAAAATAGCCCAGTGAGGAAAGAAAATATGGAAATAAACTGCAAGATGATATAAGAACAATAACAATATTAAAGTAAATCTTACATTTATAAACTACAAAAACTTCAAAATAAACAGAGGATAAAAACTTAATAGTTTTATTTACTACCCCAACTCACCAGTTGATGTTGATAACATCATTTAGTTCAAATTATCCTTTCCAAATTATTGTATTAATTAAAGCAATTACCTGTAAATATAAATGTAGGCATATACCCTGTTGTCATGCCTTCTACCGCGACCAGAGACGTATCCGTCAGGTTTTACTTTTTTAAGTAAATCTCGTACTGTATTAACCTTTGGATATTAACTCTTTTTCATACTCCTTACACGTTGTTTAAATATCTGTGCCAAGGTGGAATAATATACGGATGCACCAGTTAGGGGGTAAGTGAGAGACGGCGTAATTGGAACTAACTTTATTTCAACAGACAGTGATTTTTTATAACAACAGTTTCCGTGAAAGAAGGTCACAAAATTTCAAACAGATTGATACAGGCACTTACAGGCAGAAACAAGTTATCAGTGGGAGGGGAGAGCAATAACGAAAAAAAAAAAATATCGTTTCAGTGTACGTGTGTGTGATACTCGTGCGGTACATATTATTATTATTATTATTATTATTATTATTACCTGCTAAGCTACAACCCTAGTTGGAAAAGCAGAATGCTATAAGCCCATAGGCTCCAACAGGGAAAATAACCCAGTGAGGAAAGGAAACAAGGAAAAATAAAATATCTGAAGATGAGTAACATCAAAATATCTCCTAAATAAACTAAAAAACTTTAATAAAGCAAGAGGAAGAGAAATACGATAGAATAGTGTGCCTGAGTGTACCCTCAAGTAAGAGAACTCTAACCCAAGACAGTGGAAGACCATGGTACAGAGGCTTTTTTCCCTTTTATTTTTTAAGTAATTGTATAATAAAGAGTCTTCTACCCTTTTATGTAATATATATATATATATATATATATATATATATATTGAACACGTGAAGCTCAGATGTAATAAAACCACCAAATAGACTCACAATTAAATTGTTGTCCATTAACTAGTATCGGAACTACACTTTGCGTGGCTAAATAATCTATTTATAAAATAAAAATCCTGGTATAAATATAAATCCGGGGTAAAAACTGACCTTAACTGCTTTTTTTTTTTTTTTTTTCTTTTTTTTAAGTAATTGTATAATAAAGTATGTAAAGGTAATAATAGCATAAATATGTCCTGGTGGTAGAGGTCACCATCTTTGAAACTTTCATGTAACTTCCCTTTCCTTTTTCGCTGCCTTCCCTCTTATATTATCTATATTCATATCTCGCTCCATCGATTCTCAGACGGGAACGAGGCTAATTGGCTCTCAAGGAAGGGATTCCAGATACAAGGGGAGGGATTTTAACTGTAGGAAGAACTCCAAATTAGGGAAGAATTGGCTCTCCTCTCTGAAAAACATTTATATTAACTTAGGGTCCGTCATGAATTAACGGGTCCTATAAAACATGATTAGAATAAAGTAATACAATGAAACTATTTTTAGTTCATTTATTAGCTGTTCATAAAGAACTTTACATAAAAGTGTATTGGTTATTTTATTGGATTACAATTCTGAGGGGTGGGGGGGTGGGGGGGGGGGGGAGCGGTTAAGGAAACCTGATTGGGTGGGGGAAAGGCAAGTTGAAGAAGGTAACTCTAAACAACGTTATTAATTAATCATTCTTTTCCCTTCAAAGGAACGGGGGTAGGTGGGCTGATTGAAGAACTTCGATTGGGTGGGGGAATGGCAAGTTGAAGACGGTAACTATAAGGAATGTTATTAATTTTTTTTTTCTTAATTAATCATTCCTTTCCCTTCCCTTCAAATGATCAGTTCACCCCTTACTTCTCTCTATCTCTTAAAAGCTAACATGCTCATTATAGCACAAAGTTAGTTCATAAGTGCTTTGGGAAATGAGAGAGAGAGAGAGAGAGAGAGAGAGAGAGAGAGAGAGTAAAGTGTATTTGTGTGTAGGGTTATTTATGTATGTATTTGTGTGCGTGTGTATATATATATATATATATATATATATTATATATATATATAAGTAAATTGTATATGTGTATATATATATATATATATAATATAATATAATATATATATATATAGACATATGTAACTGTTTATGTATATTTATCTATCTATCTACCTATCTATCTATCTATCTATATAAATATATATATATATATATATATATATATTGTTATTATCTTCACTAGGCAAGCTTAAACACTAAATGTAAAAAGTCGATGCTACAAACCTAAGGGTTCAACAGGGAAAGCAACTTAATGCAGAAAAGAAATAGAGAAGTAAAGGCTAAACTATGATAGAAAATTAACATAATTAATCAATAGAATATAATAATATTAATTGAAAAGTAAAATTGAGAAATTACAAGTCATTCGTGAAACGAGACTTATGTCAACCGACTCAACAGGAAAGTGTTTGCACCCATTTTAATTTTATGAAGTTCCACAGATTCAAT
>NC_090748.1:8398263-8400763 GCF_036898095.1 Palaemon carinicauda
CTCTCTCAGTATGGCAATTTATTATTTATAAATAACAGTCTCTCTTAGTAAGGCAATTTAGTATTCTATATATATATATATATATATATAAAACAGAAAGATCTCTCTCTTCTCCTTCTCTCTCTCTCTCTCCTTCTCTCTCTCTCTCTCTCTCTCCTTCTCTCTCTCTCTCTCTCTCTCTCTCTCTCTCTCACACTAGGGCAATTTATTATTATATTTATATTTACAGTATATATATATATATATATATATATATCAGAAAGATTTTTTCCCTCTTTCAATATAGTATTCTATATATAACAAGCAAAGTCTCTCTCTCTCTCTCTCTCTCTCTCTCTCTCTCATCGGTGATTTACTATATAGGAGGGCAACTAAAGCTCCGGGATAGATTGAAATAACTGGGTCAGTCAAGGAATATAAAGGTCACCATATTATTATTATTATTATTATTATTATTATTATTATTATTGTTATTATTATTATCTAAGATACAACCCTCATTGGAAAACCATGATGCTGTAAGCCCAAGGGCTCCAACAGGGAAAAATAGCCCAGTCAGCATAGGATATAAGAAAATAAATCAACTATAAGAGAAGTTTTGAACAATTAAAATAAAATATTCTAAGAACAGTAACAACATTAAGATAGATATTTCATATATAAACTATAAAAAATAAAAAATAAAATAAAACAGAGGAAGAGAAATATAATAGAACAGTGAACCCGAGTGTAACCTCAAGCAAGAGAATTCTACCCCAAGACAGTGGAAGACCATGGTACAGAGGCTATGGCACTACCCATGACTAGAGGACAATGGTTTGATTTTGAAGTGTCCTTCTCCTATAAGATCTGCTTACCATAGCCAAGGAGTCTTCCTTTGGCGATATACTCTGTAATTGTTCCTATAGGATCCACAGCCTTTCAAAACCAAAAAGGACCTCGTTGTTTGAAAGCGTCAATAATGCTTTTGCACATTCTTAGAATATTATTATTGGTTCATTTATTATAGTTTATTCTTGAACATTGTAGGTTTTCTTCAAAAGGGTTTCATCATGTTTGTCTTTTATATATCTATATCTATCCTTGCAAAAAACAATATGAATGTATATATATATATATATATATATATATATATATATATATATATATATATATACTGTGTATATATATATGTATATATATATACTGTGTATATATATATGTGTATATATATATATATATATATATATATATATATAAAACAAAATGTTACTTTATATTTGTAAGATCTGATAGTTTCAACCTAAATGAAGAAAGTAATGGGAAACGTATGAGAACTTAGCCAAACATAGTTCTCTGGAACTAATAGGTTTTAACTCAATACAGAAGAAATGCCTGGAACAAAGAGGCCTAAGGTTTGGCTTTCTATTGAAGTGCACATTTTATTTCAGTATCTGATACAACCCTTCCTTTTTGCTTTGCAATCTCCAATAGCAATGATACCTGTTGGGTGAGATAGTGTTTCGTTATCTTTTATATACCCAAAAAAGAATAAAGATTTCTTATCATTCAACGTCTCAAATGTTTTGAACACAACTCATATTTCAAAACACTAGTTTGGTTTTCATGAAGGGAAATTGTCTGTTGACATCATCCTTTTCTTACGGAAGAAGTATTTTGATCTTTGAGACATTTAGGGATATTGGTCATGACTGAGAAGGTGTGGCCACGTGTTGAGAATGGTGATGGGTAAGGAGTGAAAAGGGCTTGAGAGGAATCTGTTAGAGGAGTAGGATCGAGCCGGAGGCAGATGATTAGATGGGGAGGTAAGGTGAAGGATGATATGGAGAGAAAAGGCTTAATGGAGGAGGAGGCCTTTGATAGAAGGCATTGGAGACGGCTCATCAGACAATCGACCCCTCGAAGGTTTAAAGACCGCTCATGAATGGCAGAGGCAAGGGACAGTGATATTGCCCTATCAAGCAGGATAATGTCCTAGAGACTGACCATCTACACATATGATCAGCACCCAAACCCCTTCTCCACCCAAGCTAGGACCAAGGAGGGCCAGGAACTGGCTGCTGATGACTCAGCAGATAGGACCTGTATGCTCCCCCCAAACCCTCCATCCTTAGCTCACTAGGATGGTGAGGTTGCAGCGACCAAAGGTATCAACGAGTTTGATTGGGACTCGAACCCCAGTCAGGGATGTTGCCACATCGGCCACCACAACTTTAATATAGAAATAACTGGAAAGGTGATTGTTATTGTACGTCATATGTCTATGGATCTTGACTCTGGCTGAGACTTGTATTTATTTGGTCCTCTTTACGAATATTGACTTTCTCCCATACACTGTTCATATCATATGCATGCTCTTGTCAAGGACTCTGTACTCCACACTTTGTTATAGTTACAAAACAAAGTATAGTAATTATTATTAAGAAAAATTTTAAGCTTCATCCTAAATTTATCTTCTCAACAATTAGTTTATGGTTTTATGACAATCTAACTTAATTTC
>NC_090748.1:8415763-8420763 GCF_036898095.1 Palaemon carinicauda
GATATTGCATTGTCATATTTTTATTATTGTTATTGTTATTATTATTATTATTATTATTATTAGTAGTAGTAGTAGTAGTAGTAGTAGTAGTAGTGCTGTTGTTATAATTATTATTATTATTATTATTATTATTATCATTAATCATTATTATTATTAATTGTTATTATTATAATTATAATTATTATTATTATTATAATTATCATCATAATTATTGTTATAATTATTATTATTATTATTATTGTTATTGCTATTATTATTATTATTATTATTATTATTATTATTATTACTATTATTTTTATTTTTATCATTATCATCATTATTAATTAATGTTATCATTATTGATTATTGATTATCACTTTTCATCATCATTATCATCATCATCATCATCATCTTCATCATCATCATCATCATCTTCATCATCCTCATTATTATTATTATTATTATTATTATTATTATTATTATTATTATTGCGTATTCTGAGATATTAGAAATAAGAGAAAAACGAAGATTTGGTGTTACAACATTGAGTATATAAAAAACGCTTCCACGATATACACAAAGTTTTGATGAAATTACCTACAAGAGTTTGTCCAATCAGTGTTAATTCAACTAATACGTTTTAGATTCGCGTCCCTTTAATGGAATATTTTGG
This sequence comes from Palaemon carinicauda, assembly GCF_036898095.1. Classification (NCBI taxonomy): domain Eukaryota; kingdom Metazoa; phylum Arthropoda; class Malacostraca; order Decapoda; family Palaemonidae; genus Palaemon; species Palaemon carinicauda. Next base: position 8,416,416 of record NC_090748.1, read on the forward strand.
TAGAGCCGAATGTGGAATTTGGGGGTCTGTGATTTTGGTGGCGTGTGGAATAATGGATGGTCGCCTTAGGAGGAGGTGGTAGGGTTGGGATGGTTAGGATGGGTACGGTAGGATGGGCTATGAGTCGGGTCACTGCATTTCCTATGTGGGAACCAGGGTTTAAACTCGAACATTTGCCATGTGGCTATTACCTTAAATGCTGTTGCTTTTTACATGAGATTACCTTAAAACTTTTTCAATTTTCTTTAAATTTGGGGCTAATAAAACAAAAATTACCTTAAAATTACCTTGAAACCATGAAAATTACCCCAATTTAAGGTAATTACCTTAAAAGTTTAAACCCTGGTAGGAACCATATGGGGACGGTGTCTTGTCTGGGACGGGGGGGGGGGGGGGGTGGATGTTAGGTCTCTGGTAATTGATGGAGGGGGAGAGGGAGCTCCTTGCCCTGTCCCCTCACGCTAAACTCTCATGGCAAAAGACTGCCTATAAAAATGGGTAGAAATTGGAGGAAATAGATGAAAGGGGAAATTGGTGGAAAAAGAAGGCGAAATAGGGAAGGGTGTGCTGGGGGAAGAGAGCGCGGAGCATTTTAAATGTGACCCCTCTTTCGGAAAGGGGAAATGACGATATTGTGGATGACACAAGTTTGGATCAAGTTTCCTCTGCGCTGAACTTTGGACTAATTACAGTAATTGTGCTTTCAAGAATTCAGTGCGATGACCCATTTGCTTGATAGGAGTATTGTGTGAGATTATATATATATATATATATATATATATATATATATATATATATATATATATATATATATATATATAATCTCACACATCTTCCCCTTAGAGATGGGGGAAGCTCCTCATATTCTGATGTACAGCGATCCCATTATATCCAATGGGTTTACATGCTGACGACATGGTAGTCACCCATCCGATTGATTCACCATTCAAATTTCAAGTGGTATAGTGAATGTTACTACAGTCAGCAGGATCAGAATCACTCTTGATTATATATTTTCAAATTAGTCACGAACACCTTTTAATATTAAAATTCCAGTGCCACAGAATCACAGACCCATGGGCAAAGATTCGAACCATAACGCCAAATGGAATTAAAAGTAAGCGGTTGAGTTAATCCTTGAGGAATTAAAAATCCTTGGCCGGGATCAAATAGTTATGATAAAAAGAATTTCGTTTGGATCTGTGATACCTTGATATCATGAGTCCTTTGTTTTCAGACTTGAACAGATGGAAGTTCGTGGATGCTTTCTTGCCATCATTATTCAATTTTAAAGTAATATATTGCAAAGTTGGAGCAAATGTTTTTATGTTGACCAGGCTGACATGAGTCATTTTATAGTTTATATATGACACATCTGTTTTTGACGTTGTTAATAGTTTATATAGGACATATCTGTTTTGACGTTGTCACTGTTTTTAGAATGATTTATTGTTAATTTGTTCTCTTCATTTATTTATTTCCTTATTTCCTTTCCTTATTTCCTTTCCCTGTTGGAGCCCTTGGGCTTATAGCATCTTGCTTTTCCAACTGGGGTTGTAGCTAGGCTGGTAATAATATTAAAGAGTGGTTTTTCTAGAAGGACACTCCAAAATCAAACTATTGTTTCGGTGAATAATAATCTATCTAGGGGAAATGTATTAATTCTTTCATTTGACATTGTTTCGAGTTAAGTTCTCTTGTATGATCTTCAGCTGCTGACTCTCAAGGTACTGTGGTAAACCTATTGTTTACCAGGTTGACCTAAAGCTCTTTTCATTTGTAATACACTATAGGTATATTTTAACGTTTTTACTGACATTAGAATATTTTATACTTTTTATTCATTACTTTATTACTTTTCACATATAGTTTATCATTCATTACTGTGCTTCTTTCCCTTTTGGAGCCCTTGGGCTTGTAGCATCCTGGTTTTCCACCTAGGGTTATAGCCAGGGTCTTTATATCATTATTATATATATATATATATATATATATATATATATATATATATATATATATATATATATGTGTGTGTGTGTGTGTATGTATGTGTATGCGTGTGTGCATTTATATGTACACATTATATATATATATATATATATATATATATATATATACATACACACACACATATATATATATATATATATATATATATATATATAATATATCCTTTCTGAGTGGGGATCCTCTTAAAATGGTATAAGGGTTTAAGTATCACCATGATAAGCAAGGCTGTATTTGTCAGGTCACCCATACTAGATTGGTTTGCTGTGAGCGATCAGACGAAAATATGCCATCATTACCAATCCTCACTGGCCAGCGTGGTGATGAAAACTGTTGAAACTCTAGGCATGATTTGACATGACTGAGGCATTTACCTTACAGTGGACTAGAAACGGCTGCATTTGTTGTTGCTTTTGTCGTTGTTGTTGTTATTGTGTTTGTGTGTATACATACATATATATGTATATATATATTTATATAGTGTATATATGTATATATATATGTATATATATATACTGTATATACATATATATATATATATATATATATATATATATATATATATATATATATATACATATATATATTAGGGGCGTAGGAGCGTTTTTTGAGTGGGGGGGGGGGGGGGCGGGGCGCCTAAAGTTTGAAAAGGCTCTGACTGTGTTGGGTCTGCTGAGTTGATTTCAAGTCTATAAATAGATTCCTGACTTCGAAAGGTATATGCACAGCGTACTTGAAATGACCTTATATATAACTTGATATCTCGTTTGGTAAAGTCGTCCATGCAGTCATTGTTTCGGCTAACGGCATAGGTTCGAATCCTTGCCCAGGTACAAGTCTTTATCATAAATGATTTTCCTGAGGAAATACATTCCTAATGGTAGAATTCGATATTAAATGCCTTTGTGGTTGATATTCACATTGATTAAAATCACAAGTGTTAGTGATAAATATATATATATATATATATATATATATATATATATATATATATATATGCAGTATATATATATATATATATATATATATATATATATATATATACATATATATATATATATATATATATATATATATATGTGTTTATTTAAATTTTTCAAATAATTTACACATACCCCTGAATATCAAATTCGCTCTGCCTTGGGATCTCAAACGCTTAGGGAAATATCTTTAATGATAAATATTACTGCCCGGCAAGAACTCGAATCTATGGCCGATTGATATAAGGATAAACATTTGACTGTTTAGAACAGCCTAACTATTTCTATTTCCATTTTTATCGCTCGTAGGATATTTGTAACTTACTTGTAAAACTTTTTTAATACTTTGAAAAAAATTTCGATTAGCCTTTCTTGACATCCAACAACCTATCATCTTTTTTAACCTTTCAATAGAAAAGAAAACAAAAACGAATCCTTTCCTGTGATTTATTGGCAATGCTTTAAACCGACTTGATATTGTGACGGGGCGAGAGAAAGTTGTGACTCAAAGGCAGGATGCAAGCAACTGAGTTGGTTTAGTGTAGAACACTCTCCTTTATATACAAAATCTCAAGCAACAAGAATTTTCATGGTCAAAAGTCGACACTGTTACCGATGAGAAAACAGACATGTTATTTCAGGTTCTTTTTAGTGCGAGGGGAGAGCGAAGATACAAGCACAAAATGAGGTATGTACGATCGTGTGACACACGGTTGGTACAGTATCGTTGCAGAAGAAACTCTTCCTTTGAAACAAACTTTATTCATATTCTCATCAATTCCGGAGCCATTTTAATTATCTATGCTTACATTTCCGTTTATCCAAACTATAATCTTCAACTCTATGCCCATCACCAAATTCCTTAAAAACATCACGAGCAGTATTCGTACTAAAAAAAAAAATTGCTGATAGATACTTGTCTTATAACTGTGATAGCTTGAAGCAACGTTCACATTTCACCTATATAAATGAACATTGGTTCTCCGTCTCTTCTTATTCATTTGCAGAGATCATTGGCATCCCTCTCCCGTTAGTGGCCTCTCTCTCTCTCTCTCTCTCTCTCTCTCTCTCTCTCTCTCTCTCTCTCTCTCTCTCTCTCTCTCTCTCTCTAAAAATCAACTTTTTTATATTCCCGATTGGACTATCATTGATTTAGGTAGACCGTGGACGTTACTGGTAAGGGGTAACATTAATGTTGTGTGTATGTGTGTGTGTATATATATATATATAAATATATATATATATATATATATATATATATATATATATATATATATATATTTAATTAATAGATTCTTTTAACCTATAATGAACCAAGAAACAGCTTCACTGACATGCCTACATTTGTTAAGGAAATGCTA